>NC_090780.1:26480000-26652500 GCF_040054535.1 Antennarius striatus | reverse complement strand
CCCAAGCCCCAAGCCTCTAATCCCTAAGCCCCAAGCCCCAAGCCCCAAGCCTCTAATCCCTAAGCCCCAAGCCCCAAGCCCCAAGCCTCTAATCCCTAAGCCCCAAGCCCCAAGCCCCAAGCCTCTAATCCCTAAGCCCCAAGCCCCAAGCCCCAAGCCTCTAATCCCTAAGCCCCAAGCCCCAAGCCCCAAGCCTCTAATCCCTAAGCCCCAAGCCCCAAGCCCCAAGCCTCTAATCCCTAAGCCCCAAGCCCCAAGCCTCTAATCCCTAAGCCCCAAGCCCCAAGCCTCTAATCCCTAAGCCCCAAGCCCCAAGCCTCTAATCCCTAAGCCCCAAGCCCCAAGCCTCTAATCCCTAAGCCCCAAGCCCCAAGCCTCTAATCCCTAAGCCCCAAGCCCCAAGCCTCTAATCCCTAAGCCCCAAGCCCCAAGCCTCTAATCCCTAAGCCCCAAGCCCCAAGCCTCTAATCCCTAAGCCCCAAGCCCCAAGCCTCTAATCCCTAAGCCCCAAGCCCCAAGCCTCTAATCCCTAAG
Organism: Antennarius striatus; assembly: GCF_040054535.1. Taxonomy (NCBI): domain Eukaryota; kingdom Metazoa; phylum Chordata; class Actinopteri; order Lophiiformes; family Antennariidae; genus Antennarius; species Antennarius striatus. The sequence goes on along the minus strand of NC_090780.1, from coordinate 26,651,966 downwards.
CCCCAAGCCCCAAGCCTCTAATCCCTAAGCCCCAAGCCCCAAGCCTCTAATCCCTAAGCCCCAAGCCCCAAGCCTCTAATCCCTAAGCCCCAAGCCCCAAGCCTCTAATCCCTAAGCCCCAAGCCCCAAGCCTCTAATCCCTAAGCCCCAAGCCCCAAGCCTCTAATCCCTAAGCCCCAAGCCCCAAGCCTCTAATCCCTAAGCCCCAAGCCCCAAGCCTCTAATCCCTAAGCCCCAAGCCCCAAGCCTCTAATCCCTAAGCCCCAAGCCCCAAGCCTCTAATCCCTAAGCCCCAAGCCCCAAGCCTCTAATCCCTAAGCCCCAAGCCCCAAGCCTCTAATCCCTAAGCCCCAAGCCCCAAGCCTCTAATCCCTAAGCCCCAAGCCCCAAGCCTCTAATCCCTAAGCCCCAAGCCCCAAGCCTCTAATCCCTAAGCCCCAAGCCCCAAGCCTCTAATCCCTAAACCCCAAGCCCCAAGCCTCTAATCCCTAAGCCCCAAGCCCCAAGCCTCTAATCCCTAAGCCCCAAGCCCCAAGCCTCTAATCCCTAAGCCCCAAGCCCCAAGCCTCTAATCCCTAAGCCCCAAGCCCCAAGCCTCTAATCCCTAAGCCCCAAGCCCCAAGCCTCTAATCCCTAAGCCCCAAGCCCCAAGCCTCTAATCCCTAAGCCCCAAGCCCCAAGCCTCTAATCCCTAAGCCCCAAGCCCCAAGCCTCTAACCCCTAAGCCCCAAGCCCCAAGCCTCTAACCCCTAAGCCCCAAGCCCCAAGCCTCTAACCCCTAAGCCCCAAGCCCCAAGCCTCTAACCCCTAAGCCCCAAGCCCCAAGCCTCTAACCCCTAAGCCCCAAGCCCCAAGCCTCTAACCCCTAAGCCCCAAGCCCCAAGCCTCTAACCCCTAAGCCCCAAGCCCCAAGCCTCTAACCCCTAAGCCCCAAGCCCCAAGCCTCTAACCCCTAAGCCCCAAGCCCCAAGCCTCTAACCCCTAAGCCCCAAGCCCCAAGCCTCTAACCCCTAAGCCCCAAGCCCCAAGCCTCTAACCCCTAAGCCCCAAGCCCCAAGCCTCTAACCCCTAAGCCCCAAGCCCCAAGCCTCTAACCCCTAAGCCCCAAGCCCCAAGCCTCTAACCCCTAAGCCCCAAGCCCCAAGCCTCTAACCCCTAAGCCCCAAGCCCCAAGCCTCTAACCCCTAAGCCCCAAGCCCCAAGCCTCTAACCCCTAAGCCCCAAGCCCCAAGCCTCTAACCCCTAAGCCCCAAGCCCCAAGCCTCTAACCCCTAAGCCCCAAGCCCCAAGCCTCTAACCCCTAAGCCCCAAGCCCCAAGCCTCTAACCCCTAAGCCCCAAGCCCCAAGCCTCTAACCCCTAAGCCCCAAGCCCCAAGCCTCTAACCCCTAAGCCCCAAGCCCCAAGCCTCTAACCCCTAAGCCCCAAGCCCCAAGCCTCTAACCCCTAAGCCCCAAGCCCCAAGCCTCTAACCCCTAAGCCCCAAGCCCCAAGCCTCTAACCCCTAAGCCCCAAGCCCCAAGCCTCTAACCCCTAAGCCCCAAGCCCCAAGCCTCTAACCCCTAAGCCCCAAGCCCCAAGCCTCTAACCCCTAAGCCCCAAGCCCCAAGCCTCTAACCCCTAAGCCCCAAGCCCCAAGCCTCTAACCCCTAAGCCCCAAGCCCCAAGCCTCTAACCCCTAAGCCCCAAGCCCCAAGCCTCTAACCCCTAAGCCCCAAGCCCCAAGCCTCTAACCCCTAAGCCCCAAGCCCCAAGCCTCTAACCCCTAAGCCCCAAGCCCCAAGCCTCTAACCCCTAAGCCCCAAGCCCCAAGCCTCTAACCCCTAAGCCCCAAGCCCCAAGCCTCTAACCCCTAAGCCCCAAGCCCCAAGCCTCTAACCCCTAAGCCCCAAGCCCCAAGCCTCTAACCCCTAAGCCCCAAGCCCCAAGCCTCTAACCCCTAAGCCCCAAGCCCCAAGCCTCTAACCCCTAAGCCCCAAGCCCCAAGCCTCTAACCCCTAAGCCCCAAGCCCCAAGCCTCTAACCCCTAAGCCCCAAGCCCCAAGCCTCTAACCCCTAACCCCTAAGCCCCAAGCCTCTAACCCCTAACCCCTAAGCCCCAAGCCTCTAACCCCTAAGCCCCAAGCCCCAAGCCTCTAACCCCTAAGCCCCAAGCCCCAAGCCTCTAACCCCTAAGCCCCAAGCCCCAAGCCTCTAACCCCTAAGCCCCAAGCCCCAAGCCTCTAACCCCTAAGCCCCAAGCCCCAAGCCTCTAACCCCTAAGCCCCAAGCCCCAACCCTCTAACCCCTAAGCCCCAAGCCCCAACCCTCTAACCCCTAAGCCCCAAGCCCCAACCCTCTAACCCCTAAGCCCCAAGCCCCAACCCTCTAACCCCTAAGCCCCAAGCCCCAACCCTCTAACCCCTAAGCCCCAAGCCCCAACCCTCTAACCCCTAAGCCCCAAGCCCCAACCCTCTAACCCCTAAGCCCCAAGCCCCAACCCTCTAACCCCTAAGCCCCAAGCCCCAACCCTCTAACCCCTAAGCCCCAAGCCCCAACCCTCTAACCCCTAAGCCCCAAGCCCCAACCCTCTAACCCCTAAGCCCCAAGCCCCAACCCTCTAACCCCTAAGCCCCAAGCCCCAAGCCTCTAACCCCTAAGCCCCAAGCCCCAAGCCTCTAACCCCTAAGCCCCAAACCCTAACCCTCTAACCCCTAACCCCCAAACCCTAACCCTCTAACCCCTAACCCCCAAACGCTAACCCTCCAACCCCTAACCCCCTAAACCCTAACCCCCAAACCACCAAACCCTCAAACCCCTAACCTGTCCCACAGCCTGAAAACCCCTTAACCTTAACCTATCCTAAAGCCAACCTTTACACCGAACCCTGAAAGATTTCTAAAACTTAAAATTCAATTAAAAAAACTTTATTCATCCCTAAGTGACAATTGAGAGCACATAAAGAGGCATTGGTGTAAAAGTCCAAACAATGTAAACAGAAACAATCATAAATAATAGACAGTCAATCTCGCCATTGCTGTCTCTCCTGTTGTCCCTCTCAGGCCTTTGTGTGGTGGATTATTGGCTATCGGTGACCTCGGTCTGCTTCATCGGCTGGTGGTCTCTACTGGATGGATCAGCATCTGGATGGATTGCTTCTTCCGTCCTGGGAGACGGGTCCCTCCTCTGTAGTCTTCCTGAGGTTTTTCCATCCTTTTTTTTTCTTGTTAAAAGGGTTTTTTGAAGAGAGTTGTTCCTTATCCGATGTGAGAGTCGTACTACACGCAGTACACAAAGGTCAGAGGGATATCGTCCATGTGCAGATCGTAAAGCCCTGAGACATTTTATGTGAATCTGGGCTAAGAAATAAACTCGAAAACCTAGTTAGTTTAGACCCTACTTTTTGTTCTAAACCTCAAGGGTTAATTACTTCAAAACCCAGTGACTTTAAAACCAGTTTAGTTTAAAACCTAGTTTGGACATTAAAAAGGTCTTGAAGTATCCCACATCATGAGGTGTAATCACTAAAACGTTCCGCTTCCTTTCAACAACTTGAAAAGTATGAAGAGTCTCGACAAAGGGCGTCTCCATGTCAGAAACCAAAAAATAAAGGTCATTTCTCAGACAAATACAGCCAAAATTAGTTCAATAAACTTTTATTGGTATAGCGCTTTATCACATCAACATTTCAAAGCGCTTTAACAGACAAACCCAACAAGACCCACCAGAGCAAGCAGAAGCGACAGCGGCGGGGAAAAACTCCCTCATTGAGGAAGAAACTCCGGGCAGGACCCAGGCTCTGGAGGACGGTCATCCGCCTTGACCGGTTGGGTGGGAAAGGAAATAGAGTGGGGATAGAGAAGGGCAAGAAAAGGAGATTGACTGCAATTCCATCTGTCCCATCTGCCACTTAGTCGAGCTCCAGCTGCTGAAGGGGGGGGTGGGGGGGGGGGGTTCAGGCCTTTGGATTTCCTGTCTCCCATGAGTGTTCCCCACCTGTGGAGCAGAAGCACAGACAGCGGCAGTATCTTGCAATCGTTTAAAAAAATATTTTGCCAAACTACAATCAATGCAACAAATAGTGCTGAATAACTATGTGCATCATGGGATGACATACAAGCACTGCATGTGTGCAGAGTTTAGCTCCTCTTCATAAACTGGTTCATATTTGTTCTTTAGTTTTACATGATCTCTTCCCTGGTAACTGGTTCTTGAATGGAATGTTACCCTCCTTTTCAAAATAAATTTTTCTACACAATTTCAAAGAAATAGTCTTAGACCATATGTTCCTTGAGATGAAACGTACATCTAGCACTAAATAGCACTAAAGAGGAAGGAACAGGAAGGCAATTGATCTGGAAGACATTCCTGGAGGTACGGAACCTTCTCAGAGGTGACTGGAGTTTTTGACTAGGTTGTTCAACAGAGTTCTAGCGGCTGAGAAGACACCTGAGGAATGGAGAAAGTGTGCTGGTTCCCATTTTTAGGGACAAAGGTCACGTGATGAGTTGTAGAAACACTAGAAGGATAGAGTTGATGAGTAACACAATGAAGTTCTTAGAACAAATGGTACAGGGTAGAGTTAGGACAGATGGGAGTATTTACGAGCAACAATATGGTTTCGTTCCCAGGAAAAGGAGCACAGATGCATTAGATGCCTTGAGAATGTTAATGAGGTACAGAGAAGGTCAGAGGGAGCTCCATGGTGTCTTTGTACATCTAGAGAAAGTTTATGACAGAGAGGAAGTGTGGGACTGCATGAGGTCTGGACTGGCAGAGAAGTCCGTTAGAACAGTACAGGACATGAACGAGGGCAGCAAAACAGGTGAGGTGTGCTGCAGGTGTGAGGGAGGGGTTCGAGGTAGAGGTGGGACTGATCACAAATCAGATCTGAGCCCCTTCCTGTTTGCTGTGGAGGCAATAGGCTGACATATGAAGTTAGACTGGATTCCCCTTGGACCATGATGTTCACAGATGACACTGATCTGCATGGAGCTGGTGGAGGAACATTTAGAAAGGTGGTGGCATGCGATGGAGAGGAAAACAGCACCTGTGCATTAATGAGTGGAGTGGAGAAGGAAGAATGTTCCTCCACCTGATCCCTGCTTTCACAATGTCACCTGTGAACATGATGGTCCATGAGGTAATCCAGTCCAACTCCATCAGTCAGTCCATCATCACCACTGCAAACAGGAAGGGGCTCAGATCTGATCCCTGATCAGTCCCACCTCTACGTTGAACTCCCTCACACCTGCAGCACACCTCACCTGTTCAGCTGAACTCGTTCATGTCCTGTACTGTTCTAACGGACCTCTGCCACTCCAGACTTCATGCAGGACCCCAGTTCCTCTCTGGGTACCCTGTCATTCTTTCTCTAGATCTACAGACACCATGGAGCTCCTCCTGACCTTCTCTGTACTTCATTAACATCCTCAAGGAAAAGAATGCATCTGTGGTTTAATTTCCAGGAAAAGAAGCAAAGTCACCTGTAAATACTCACATCTGTCCTACCTTCTACCACTCGTTACCCACAACTTCATCGTGGGATTCATCAAATGTATCCCTCCATAGTTCCCACAACTCAGCAGATGACCCTTGTTCCTAAAAATGGGAACCAGCACACTCTTCCTCCATTCCTCAGGCATCTTCTCAGCCGCTAAAATTCTTTTGAACAACCTGGTCAAAAATTCCACAGCCACCCAAGAGAAGGTTCCGTACCTCCAGGAATGCCATCCAGACCAACTGCCCTCCCGTTCCTTCCTCTTTAGTGCCCTTCTACCTTCACCCTTGCTGATCACCGCTACTTCCTGGTCCACCACACTTGCATCTTCCACCCTCCCTCTTCCTGATTTTCCTCATCTCCTCAGAGTATTCCTTCCATCTACCCAGGACACTGGCACTAGTTGCCACATTTCCATCTCTATCCATCACCCTAACCTGCTGCACGTCCTGCCCATCTCCGTCCCTCTGTCAGGCCAACCTGTAGAGACCTTTCAGGAAAGACTCACCGTATATCCAGGAGTCGTGGACCGACCCAACATACATTGCCTCCACTTCAGAAATGTGGATTTCAGCACCACACATGATCTTGACAGGGTAGAGAATGACAGATGTTAGTTTAGCTATGACTCAGTCTAACATTTTAACAGTCAATCTACATGTACCTGCACGTTTGGGTTGATGGATTTATAGGATGGGGCCTCGATGGGGTGCCATCCATGCAGCCAGTTCTGTCTGGAAATCCTAAAAAAAAATTAAACTGAGGTACTGAAGTCTGAGGTTGCAGCACAATGTCAGATATAATTTTAAGTTAACAGATCTCCACATGACTCACCTGTAATCCTGTGGAACTCCTCCTTGATGGCTCAGGCGGGTTTCTGTCCAGGGAAATTGACGACCGCGGTAAAAGCCGTTTCGACGTTGAGTTGCACTCTGATGACCGCTCCGATACAGAAGTCTTACTCAGGTGCATCTCCCACATCATACAAAGACAACTTTATATAATGTGGGAGAGCCCAATACCTGTTAGGACGCGAGAGCATGACCGGTTGTTTAGGCTACAAATGTGAGGACATATTGATGTATGTGACGGATTCGGACATGAAACACCGAATACTGCTCATCACCTCAGCGTCATCTTTGTTAGCAGTATCAGCATGTTCATCAGCATCTTAATTATTGATACCCTAATCGGCATCCTCATCACCATAATCATTGTTAGTATCATCTTTGAGGCATTCCATTTCATCAGCATTATCAATAGCACATCATCATCATCACCACCACAATCAGAGGGAGGGACACACACACACTTTAGGGTTTTTCTATGAACACAAACCCTCTTGGTTCTTTGGTCTCGGTCTACAGGTGCATCTCCAGTGATGAAACAAGTTGTAGTACCAACAAAGTTTGGTACAGTTTGCCGTATGTGTCCCGTCACACGATGTGGTAGACAAGGAACAAAGTGTGTATTATCCATTTTTGTGTCAGCAGATGGGCTTTGTGGTCGTTTCCATTTGTTTAATGATAACTCCCAACAACTCCCCCTGTTGACCTGGCCCAATCGGGTCACCTCACAAAACTTGTGTGGTGATCCAAATGAACATGGCTCTGGCCCCTAAAGGGATTTAGCATAAAATCCGTCTCCCAGACAGTGGAGTGTGGATGTAGCACTGTGTTTAGAGCTGGAACCAATGGAAGCTAACCTTCCCATGAGCCCTAGGGGTTAGCGCTCTAACCCTAACACTAGGGACCTGTAGGCATGCCATTAGTACCGCAAGCAGTACAGGGAGAGGCAGAGTGACGGTCGCACCGCAAATTTGGTTGTGGGGGGACAGCGTCTCGCTCAAGGGCTCCTCGGCAGTGACTGGGAGGTGAGCAGGCACCTCCCACTCTGAAACTGGCTGATGGGAGCAGGACTCGAACCGCCAATGTCTGACCACAAGGCATCCGCTCTACCACGGAGACACTGCTGCCCCAAAGGACAAGCTCCATGGTGTCTTTGTAGATCTAGAGAAAGTCTATGACAGAGAGGAAGTGTGGGACTGCATGAGGAGGTCGGGACTGGCAGAAAAGTCCGTTAGAACAATACAGGACAGGAACGAGGGCAGCAAAACAGCTGAGGTGTGGTGCCGGTGTGACAGGAGTTCGAGGTAGAACTGATCAGGAATCAGATCGGAGCCCCTCCCTGTTTGCTGTGGAGGTAATAGGCTGACATGAAGTTAGACTGGATTCCCCATGGACCATGATGTTCACAGAGGACACTGATCTGCACGGAGCTGGTGGAGGAACATTTAGAAAGGTGGTGGCATGCGATGGAGAGGAAAACAGCACCTGTGCATTAATGAGTGGAGTGGAGAAGGAAGAATGTTCCTCCACCTGATCCCTGCTTTCACAATGTCATCTGTGAACATGATGGTCCATGAGGTAATCCAGTCCAACTCCATCAGTCAGCCCATCATCACCACTGCAAACAGGAAGGGGCTCAGATCTGATCCCTGATCAGTCCCACCTCTACGTTGAACTCCCTCACACCTGCAGCACACCTCACCTGTTCAGCTGAACTCGTTCATGTCCTGTACTGTTCTAACGGACCTCTGCCACTCCAGACTTCATGCAGGACCCCAGTTCCTCTCTGGGTACCCTGTCATTCTTTCTCTAGATCTACAGACACCATGGAGCTCCTCCTGACCTTCTCTCTACTTCATTAACATCAAGACAAATAACGCATCTGTGGTTCTTTTCCTGGAAATTAAACCAAAGTCGCTCGTAATTATAACACCCTCAATGTCAAGTTTCCCCCTCATCACTGGATCTGACACTTTCCACCCACATGACCCTCTTAGCTAACCCTTATTTTAAAGTGACCCCTACTCAGTTTCTCTTCCCATTAACACCACAGTAAATCTGAATCCTGTTCTTCAGATTCTAGACCTACTGCCTTTCCACCTGCTCTCCTGCACACAGTGATGCTGGTTAGTTCTAAACCTGGTTCCTTTCAAATCCATAGTTAGCTGGGTTCAAAAACTAGTCATTTTAAAACCTAGTCCACAACCTAGTTTTTCAGAATTAGAGTCTTCATAATTAAGATAGTGTAAACAAAAAAATGTATTCCTATTCTTTGACTACTGATTTTTGATTAAAATGTTTATCTAAACTTAACATGTTTTTAATTGGATTGATAATTTTTATGATCCTTTTTGTAACCAATTTCACCTCTTAGGTACTTTGAGATTCTGATTCATCGGTGCACTCTTCCCTCTCTGCCCCCCTCCCAAACTAACCAGCCCCTACCCCCAACCGCTAACAATAATTAAATAGACAAAACTAAATACACAACTTTAGACCAATAAAACTCTAGATCAGGTGAAACCAACAGTTTATTAGCTGTAGTACTCATTTTAACCACTCGAGAGAGACAAAGGACCATCGAGCCAAACCTGAGCTCCAGTCAGCAAAGACCAAATGACAAGAAATGTTTCATGAACAGCTGAAGGAAAACTAAATGTTTACATAAAACTATAGAAAGTTGAAATGGTGCTCAATTTGCACAATTACCCACTTGTTGCACATTTATGCAAGTAAATGCTTTTTAGTTCTTGTCATTTCAGACTTAAAATAGTCTTTGTCAATCTTTACACATTCACTGTGGACACCAAAGACTTTCATTGTGAAGTACATAGTGCCGGCCACTTATACTGTGATGCTTTGTGGGCGGAGTGATACGGGACAGTGTGATGAGACCGGACACCGGCATGGCTGACAGTGTAACGTGTGTGAATGACAGTGAATAAAGTGTCGCTCCTGAGGCCAACGATGAGTCTACGAGCATCTGTCATCTAAGGCAAGTTATGTGGTCACCAACAACACATTGTACAGGGAAACCAGTTTCTTTACACAACACACACTTTACATCTTGAGTCTTTTAAGATAAACTGTTAAACTATTCTGGCGTGTTTTCTTAACACTAATCAGTCAGTTCACTTCAATACAGTCACGTCAGGTGACGTCACATTTAACATGACTTGGTATTATCATCAATAACCAGCAGCATTATCATCAATAACCAGCAGCATCATCATCAATAACCAGCAGCAGTATCATCAATAACCAGCAGCAGTATCATCAATAACCAGCAGCATCATCAATAACCAGCAGCATTATCATCAATAACCAGCAGGAGTATCATCCATAACCAGCAGCATCATCATCAATAATCATCATCAGGGTGAAGGCCTCATGCGGTGGGCGGAGCTTCCCTTGTGGAACCAGGTGTCTCTGGATGATGACGCGTCTCATCGCTGTGACTCCAGCCGTTTAGATTTTTGCTCTTTTAGGTTTTTAATTAAAGTGAAGTCATTGAAATCAAAGCTGGTCTGATTTTAAGTTTCAAACAAATAATTTCACACCGGAGCGCGCTCACGTTTCAGTCCGACCAACAACCGGTGTCTGCAGGCCTATATCACCCCAGGTCCAGCTCGGTACCGGACCTGAGGGCCCGGTAGGTTAACGTGAGCACCGCCACACGGCTGGTGGCCACTGGTTCCTGTCCGACCACCGCTCTGGGACCCCCCCCCATGAGCCAACACCCCCATCAGGAGGGACTCACCTGCTGCTGGAGGCTCCTCCCAGAGGAAGCCGCTCAGGGGCTTCCTCTGGCCGCCCCAGACCAGGACTGTGGGGGTGACGTCCTGCAGCTCCATCAGCCAGCTTTACACACACCTGCTGGTGTAGCCGGTCTGGCCCAACTTGTCCTTTAAGGTCTCTGCGTTGTGTAATAAGGACCCTGGACGTGATGGTTTGACCCCAGCTGGCGTATTTATTCTGCACAAATGAAGAGACACGGTCACAAATTGCGCACACAAAGCGGGACAGAGCGCAGCAACCTGCAGCACAGGAAATGTCATGAAAACAATTGCTGAGGTTGTCCTGAATTTTTCCCGTGAAATACACATTCTCTAAACATTGACCAAACACTTCACTCGGGACAAACTCGATAGTATCAAACCCAATTCTTACTTTCTAACACTTTAACTTCGTTCGTACAACTTTTTATACCACATGCAACGCAGGAGCACTTCACAAACTCACCTTCCTCCATCATCACCACAACGGGACTGAGGAAAGGGCGCGTGACGGAAGTGACGTCACTGGTCGAAGGTAACAGAGACCCCAAAAGAACAACTTTAAAATAAAATAAATACAAAACACTCGTTTAAAACAAAAGAAGGAAGATTTAAAAAAAAAAAATAACGGAGGACTTTTGGTGGAATGAAACACTTTTTTCTATATGCTACACTGGCTGACGCCAGCTTTACGCACAGCTGCGGGATAATGCCAGCTTTACGCACAGCTGCGGGATAACGCCGGCTTTACGCACCTGCTGGCTGACGCCGGGTCGCTGCTGCTCCAGGTGCTGCGCGTTAAAGACAATCAGCCAATCAGAGACTCAGGCTGCAGCAGGGAGAGGCTTGAATCTTAACTCGTCCTGAAGCGAAGCTTCCAGAGCCGTGGAGGAGAAACCCGCGTTAACGCTGACCTGAAGGCGCTGAACCGAACTCTGCGCGCCGACTGACGTCACCTGTGTTGGAGACGCCAAATCTGACACAAAGCCATCCCATCAGCCAATCATCGTGGTCAGGCGGCTCCTGCTGCAGCTGGTCATCATTAGTCTGATTTCCTTGAATCCACCGACGCAGCGCACATGCGCAGTAGAAGTTGTTCACGTCCGACATGAAGTGTTATTAGACAAGTTGTGTTTCTGATGATTCATTTTATTCTTGAACAATTACAACACTCTCACCTGAAAACGTGAATAAAACCCAAAGCTGAATATTTCAGAAGAATCACGGCGAACATGAAGGAGAACAGGAACCAGAAACCAGATTTAATATTTAACACAAGTCCTCATGTAGCTGTAGTATGTTGTTGCGCTGTATGATGAAACCGGGACAGCCTATATTTTGAAATTTTCTGTAAGGGAAGTTTATACTTTTATTTTGAAATGCGGGAAATGCATTTCCGTTTACGTGTTAGGGTGTTTGACGGGTGTGCGAGAGACGAGCAGGTGCAGCGGACGGAGGAGAAACGGGGTGACGGTGCTTTGAGAAGTCAACTGGTGGACGTTTCTTGCGAGCTTTACGGAAAAAGTTCCGCTCGTCAGGTCCATTGCTGTGGACCCTTGCCGACCCCAGTAAGGACAATTCATTAATTCGTGGATGGACATTGTTAGATGGAGACGTCCCCTAGCATAAATGCTACTGGTCTGCCATGTGCGAACCTTGGATTCCTGCTCGCTAACAATTAAACTCATTGCCGAAAGGAGAAGGTGTCTTCATTTGCCATAACTATAACAATTACACAACGCAGAGTTAAACCAACTACACTCACACCAGTGATTTTTTGATATACCCTAGACTAGATATTATATTCGATGCACTTATAATAATTGACAAATGTGTGGAGTGTTGAGGAGTAGAGAATGCAGGGAAAACCTGGTATTGGTTGGGTGTGCTTGTGCAGCTATGGAAGGGCTGATAATTTGGGATGAGGGTGGTCAAAGATTTTTATTGAGATACATTACTTTTTCCACAGTATTTGGATTAAGTCTGTTTCTTTTCTTAGTGACAATTTCTCCACATTTGGAGAAGACTCGTTCACATGGAACAGATGAAGCCGGCATGCATAAAAACATTCACCAGTTTAAACATATTTTGGTATACATTCTGGTGGTTCTTCCAGTAATCCACTGGTCTTCTGACCTGGCCAGCGGTGGTTCGGTCAGGTACCGCTGACCCTCCACAGGTGCGTCTGCAGTAGCATTCCTTGCCCTCCTTGCTTCAGAGGCAACGCAACAACAACAGGAACAACAACTCTCCGACTAAAACCCACAAACGGTGCGTTTTCCAGATCGTATATAAAGGAGTTTTGGCGCTAACATTCAAAACTGTCACAGGTGAGGAAACGTGTCAGTGAATGACATCCTTGGACCGCGAACCAGTCAGGTGGTTCCCTCGGGGAACGAAGCAGTTGCTGCTTTAGACGTCATTGTCACGTGACTGTCTTCAGCCCCAAAGCGAGCTCCGAAGCAGTGGTTCTGTTGAATTGTAGTTCTGGGGTTTGAAACGTGTACCGAAGCTTCAGTGTCCAACTGCCATCATTAATGATTCCGACACACCTGAAAGAAAATACGCTGGCTGGCTTGCCTGCCTGATTTTAAGTTTCAAACAAATAATTTCACACCGGAGCGTGCGTTCACATTTCTGCAGGCCTACATCACACTCCAGGTCCAGCTCGGTACCGGACCTGACGGCCCGGTAGGTTAACGTGAGCACCGACACACGGCCGGTGGCCACTGACCACCCCCCATGAGCCAACACCCCATCACTACAGTTCCATCAGGAGGGACTCACCTGCTCCTGGAGGCTCCTCCGACAGGAAGGCGCTCTGGGGTCTTCCTCTTGCCCCCCCGGACTGGGACTGTGGAGGGAACGACCTGCAGCTCCATCAGCGACCTTTACGCACACCTGCGGGCTACCGCCAGCTTTACGCACACCTGCGGGTTAACGCCAGCTTTCAGAGCTGTGTGGAGGTTAACGCATGTTAACGCTGACCTGAAGGCGGTGATCTGAACTCTGCGCGACGACTGACGTCACCTCTGTGTTTGAGACACCAAATTTGGAATGAACCAATCAAATCCATGCCCATCCATCAGCCAGTCATCGTGGTCTCGCATCTCCTGGCTGCAGCTACTCTCATCATTAGTCTGATTTCCTTGAATCCACCGACACAGTGCACATGTGCAGTAGAACTTGTTCACGTCCAACATGAACTGTTATTTGTCGGAGCCCTGAATGGATTTATGGGTATTTTGTAGGTCTTATGACGGTTTAAACACTGTGTTTGTTGTTGTTTGTGATGTTTGTGTGATCACATTAATGAGGGAATAAGTGGGTCACATGGATGTAGGCGTGAATGTTAATACAGGTGAAGTAGGGTCACCTGCTCACCTGTGTGGAGAGAGGGGGGGTGAGCAGGGTCGCTGTATTTTTTCTTGACTGAACGCTATATCCGCTCTGATCGCTCTTATCACTACACCGCAATCTGTGATCTCTTCCATTATGAGTTTGTGCAGTTTCATCAGTTGATTATTCTTTTTCATTAATAAAAAGTTAAACTTTAGTATGACAGTGATTTTTCCTTGAAGCGCGTCTGACAGAGGAAAGCCCCGGCGTCAGCCTCTCAGAGACTCTTCGGTTTTTGAAGTCACTACCAGTTGTGTTTCTGAGGATTCATTTCATTCTTGAACAATTACAACATCCTGAACTGAAAATGTGAATAAAGCTCAAACCTGAATATTTCAGAAGAATCACAGCGAACACGAAGGAGAACAGGAACCAGAACAAGAAACCAGATTTAATATTTAAACACAAGTCCTGACACCTGACAGTGATCCTGGACATGAGGGTCAGACCGGATGGATCAGAGCCGGTTCTACTTCACACCTGTTTGGGACTGAAACTGGTGCTCAGGTCCATCTGCTGACAGCAGGTGGCGCCACACGCATGACCGCTCACCTGCTTCTTCTCAGGAAGACAGTTTGTTCTCTGAAGGCCAGTGATGACTCCGCCCCCAGCAGCCCGATGAGCCAATAGAAACGTGTGTGTGTGTGTGTGTGTGAACAGCTGCTGCATCAGAACACACATGTGTCAGTACAGTCAGTCTGACTGACATCACAGACTGTAATCATGCAGCGTCGTCATGACAACACTGCCCAGTGACCTCACAGGAACACAGTGAGGTACTGTCTCCATGTCAGCTCATCTGCTGCAGTTCTCACAGGACAGAGGTTCCAGAGCTGCTCTATGACATGGAGAACATTGTGGAGCTTCACACCTCAGAGGCTGAACCTCTAATCAATCACCTGTACTATTGATCGATCGATCAGCTGCTCTGATTCTTCAACCCATCACATGACCTCCTGGAACCAAAGTGTTGGCGCCACACTTCAGAATCAGAACCTGAATCCTTTACTAATCCCCCACAGGGGGAATTACTTTTCATCAGTCACTCTGCAGTAAAAGAAAGTAAAAAGGTGAGACAAGAGTCTGTTCCACAATAATCGGATTTCATGTGGTGTGACTGTTCGGACTGCAAAAGCAACATCGAATATCAGTCTGTTGCTCCCACAGTATAAAATATTAAACTACACACATGTTGTTTGTTTGCTTTGTTCCAGCACATGACGTACAGTAACAACACGCCATCAACGGTGAGGCGTTACCAATCCAGATGTGAGGATGAAGCCGGTGGTGCTGCTGTGGTGACGTCTCCATCAGGCGAATCACTAGAATGTTTGCTGAAGGCAATGTTAAGGACATTTTGCATCTGTAACTGTTTAGGAGCATTGAGTCTAAGTTTGGGTGTATCAAATGAAACTATCACAAATCACAAATATAGCTGTGTGCCTGTATTACATTTAAATCATTACACCTTAACATTTACCCTTGCAGCCTACTCTGCTCCTTCTAAAACTAGATTAATGTGTTGTTCTGCTAACGTTAATGTTTCAGCGACCAGGAAGCAAGACCTGGATTGAGCTCTTGTGGATTTCATAGTGAAAGACTCTCAGCTTTTCACTGTGGTTTGTGATCCTGGTGCTCTGGTGGCTACACAGGTCCCCACACAACCTCCCATCTAGGGTTAGGGTTAGGGTGCTCTGGTGGCTACACTGGACCCCACACACACCATACCATCTACGGTTAGGGTTCTCTGGTGGCTACACTGGACCCCACACAACCTCCCATCTAGGGTTAGGGTTAGGGTGCTCTGGTGGCTACACTGGACCCCACACACCATACCATCTACGGTCAGGGTTCTCTGGTGGCTACACTGGACCCCACACACCATACCATCTACAGTTAAGGTGCTCTGGTGGCTACACAGTACCCCACACAACCTCCCATCTAGGGTTAGGGTTAGGGTGCTCTGGTGGCTACACTGGACCCCACACACCATACCATCTACAGTTAAGGTGCTCTGGTGGCTACACAGTACCCCACACAACCTCCCATCTAGGGTTAGGGTTAAGGTGCTCTGGTGGCTACACTGGACCCCACACAACCTCCCATCTAGGGTTAGGGTTCGGGTGCTCTGGTGGCTACAGTGGACCCCACACACACTCCCTTCTAGGCAGGCAGTTAAAGCCTGAAGGCCAAGGCAGCACTGCAGAGCGTTTACAGTGTCAGCCTGACCGCAGACATGTGGACCTCCATCATCATGGATGCCTATCTCACTGTCACCTGTCATTCTGTTCATGCAGGTGAGCTGTCCACCACACTGATAGGAGTTGGGGCATGTCCAATAAGTCACACAGTAGAGAATATCACAGGAACTGCTCAGGACCTCATGAAGGAATGGGCCCCCTGACAAGAAAGGGAAGGCCTTGGGGACCGATGCTACTGCAAGTATGATTGCTGTGATAAATACTCTGCAGGTGCGGCATGTGGTCTGCCTGGCACACCCACTGAATGTGGTTGTTAAGGTCCATGGATGCGCAAAAACAAGGTGCATGGTATTTTGTTTTAAAACTGGCACCACGAAAAAGGAAAAGGGAGGGCGCCCACGCTCCACATGAACGGGGAGCCGAGTAATGAACCAGTTTGACACGTCTGTCCTCACGCGGAGCCATTCGGACGTCACTTCCGGTGGGACGTCCACGAGGGAGGGGGGAGGGGTTGGGCCAACTGACGCCCTCCTCGTTTGTGATTGGTCGACGACCTGGAATTTTCGCGCCAACGCGCTGCATTGTGGGAAGGGTTTGCGGAAGTGTGTTGCTCGTTGTTGTCGGTGGCTGTGGCGCGTCGGACCGGAGACCGGAGTGGACGGTTCTAGGTTCTGATGCCGGGACAGGGGACACCGGAGCCCCACACGGGGCGGCCGGAGGGCGGCTCGGTCCGGGGGGACGGCTCGGTCCGGAGCAGTCTGGACTCGTTGTGTCAGGAGCTCAACATGGACCAGCAGACCGCCACCGAGACTCTGGACAACTTCACGGCCATATGGGACACCTACACACTGGAGGTAAGGGGCACGAGACTGGGTCAATGACCCGGTGCATCATGGGACATTATCAGCTCACGTGTGATTGGTAATCAATCCGATCTGAGTTAACTAGACTTTAATGTTCGGTAGACCTGATCAGCTGGTCAGGTTTGACTTCGGTGGTTTCTGGACCGGATATGACGCAGAAATCCTTAAAAACACGACATGACCTGTTCTAAACCACCCGTCTGTACTGACGTCTTTTTTTTGGGGGGGGGGGGGGGGGGGTTCATAGACTCGTGTGTCGTGGCGTCTCTTTGGGGGGTTCATAGACTCGTGTGTCGTTATTTAAGAACAAGGGAGATGTGCAGAGTTGTGGCAACTACAGAGGAATACAGCTGATGAGCCATACAATGAAGTTATGGGAGAGAGTAGTGGAAGCTAGACTAAGGGCAGAAGTGAACATTTGTGAGCAGCAGTATGGTTTCATGCCAAAACAGAGTACTACAGATGCTGTATTTGCTTTGAGGATGTTGATAGAGAAGTACAGAGAAGGCCAGAGGGAGCTGCATTGTGTTTTTGTAGATCTGGAGAAAGCTGATGACAGGGTGCCCAGAGAGGAACTGTGGTATTGTATGAGGAAGTCTGGAGTGGCAGAGAAGTATGTTAGAGCGGTGCAGGACATGTATGAGGACTGTAAGACAGTGGTGAGGTGTGTGTAGGTGTGACAGAGGAGTTCAAGGTGGAGGTGGGACTGCATCAGGGATCAGCTCTGAGCCCCTTCTTGTTGCTATGGTGATTGACAGGCTGACAGACCAGGTCAGACAGGAATCTCCATGGACTATGATGTTTGCAGATGACATTGTGATCTGTAGGGAGAGCAGGGAACAGGTGGAGGAGAAGCTAGAGAGGTGGAGGTTTGTCCTGGAAAGGAGAGGAATGAAGGTTAGCCGCAGTAAGACAGAGTACATGTGTGTGAATGAGAGGGACCCAAGTGGAAGAGTGAGGTTACAGGGAGAAGAGATCAAGAAGGTGGAGGATTTGAAGTACTTAGGCTCAACAGTCCAGAGCAATGGAGAGTGTGGAAAAGAGGTGAAGAAGCGTGTCCAGGCAGGATGGAACGGGTGGAGGAAAGTGTCAGGTGTGATGTGTGATAGAAGAGTTTCAGCTAAAATGAAGGGAAAGGTGTACAAAACTGTGGTGAGACCAGCGATGTTGTTTGGTCTAGAGACAGTGTCACTGAGGAAAAGACAGGAGACAGAGCTGGAGGTAGCAGAGATGAAGATGCTGAGGTTCTCTCTGGGAGTGACCAGGATGGATAGGATCAGGAATGAGTACATCAGAGGGACAGCACATGTTAGAGGTTCTGGAGATAAAGTCAGAGAGGCCAGACTGAGATGGTTTGGACATGTCCAGAGGAGAGATAGTGAATATATTGGTAGAAGGATGCTGAGTTCTGAACTGCCAGGCAGGAGGCCTAGAGGAAGACCAAAGAGGAGGTTTATGGATGTAATGAGGGAAGACATGAAGGTAGTTGGTGTGAGAGAAGAGGATTCAAAGGACAGGGCTAGATGGAGGAAATTGATTCGCTGTGGCGACCCCTGAAGGGAAAAGCCGAAAGGAAAAGAAGAAGATAGACTCGTGTGTCGTGGCGTCTCCCTCGGGGGGTTCATAGACTTTGCTAACAGGACCTGGTGAACCCAGCTGCTGCCATTGTGTGCTTGATGAGTAGGCGTGTTGTGTTCCAGGGGGACGTGGTCCACTGGTTGGCCTGTTCTCTGTATGCAGCCTGCAGGAAAGGCTCCACTCCCACTGTGGGCAAAGGCTTGATGGAGGGGAACTGTGTCTCCCTGACCCGGATCCTCCGCACCTCCAAACTCAGGTCAGTGGTCGGTGGCTGACCAACAGCAGAAAGAACACTTGCGCTGCCACAGGAGCGTTGGTCCGGTTCCCATCCTGACGCCTGTGTCCCGTCTTCCAGTCTGATCCAGTTCTTCTCCAAGATGAGGAAGTGGGCCGACATGTCCAACTTGCCGCAGGACTTCAGGCTGAGGATGGAGCGTCTGGAGCGCAACTTTGAGGTCTCCACCGTCATCTTCCGCAAGTTTGAACCCATTTTCATGGACATGTTTCAGAACCCACAGGGGGGAGAACCGCCACGGCAACCCCGCAGCAGGAAGCACAGGCAGGTCCCTCACACACACACACACACACACACACACACACACACACACGGATGGATGGGTGCTTTTAGTCCGACTCCTCTCCTCTGCAGGCGGCTGCCGTGTCACGTCAGCGACGTGTTCAAGTTCTGCTGGACTCTGTTCGTCTACACCAAAGGTACTGACCACACCAGAGCAACCGTTAGCAGCTAGCACAGCTCCATCAGGTGACCACTGGTGTGTGTAGGTAACTTCCGTATGATTGGTGACGACCTGGTGAACTCCTACCACCTGCTACTCTGCTGTCTGGACCTGGTGTTTGGAAACGCGCTGCTGTGTCCCAACAGGAAGGACCTGATCAACCCGGCGTTCCCAGGTCTGTGGCCCTGCCCCCCACTGCTCCTACCGGGGGTTCAGGCCATCCTGTGTCCTGTCATGACTTTGTGTGTGTGTGTGTGTGTGTGTGTGTGTGTGTGTGTGTGTGTGTGTGTGTGTGTGTGTGTGTGTAGGCTTGCCTGCACTCTGCCCTGCTGACGGACACGCCCCTCCTGACAAGCCCCCCCCCTGTGTCTTGGAGCGGTTGTGTGAGCTCCATGATGGACTGGTGCTGGAGGCCAAAGGCATCAAGCAGCACTACTTCAGGCCCTACATCCAGAAGCTGCTGCACAAGCAGGTAAGGCCTGCACCGCTGTCCTCCAGAGGCTAGCGTCCTCTGGTACGGCCTGCGCCGCTGTCCTCCAGAGGCTAGCGTCCTCTGGTACGACCTGCGCCGCTGTCCTCCAGAGGCTAGCGTCCTCTGGTACGGCCTGCGCCGCTGTCCTCCAGAGGCTAGCGTCCTCTGGTACGGTCTGCGCTACTGTCCTCCAGAGGAGTAGCGTCCTCCAGTAGGGACTGCGCCGCTGTCCTCCAGAGGCTTAGTGTCCTCTGATAGGGACTGCGCCGCTGTCCTCCAGAGGGCCCCGCCCACTCACCGTGTCTCCTGCTCAGATCCTGAAGGGGAACGAGGAGCGTTTGACGGAACTGCTGGACCCGCACAACTTCATCGACAACACGTGAGCACAAGAAAGAAGTTAGCACAAGTTAGCGCTGTGTCCTCGGGGGGTTTCTGAGGCCCCGCCCATACGCTGACGGACCTTTTTGACAACCCAAATTTTTTCACCCCGCACGGAAAAAGAGTTTGCGTCCACATGACAGCGTTTTCATAAAGATCTCCGTCCACACGTGACATCAGCCTGTTCATCAACACGTTTAGAAGAACGACTCAGAGCGACAGGAGACGACACTCCTCCTGGAGGACCACCTCCATCAGGGTTCTCCACCAGGGGGCAGCGCGTCCCGGTCTGATCCAGAATGGGCGTCAGTGTCTTTGGCGAGAAACGTGAATGAATGACTAAATAAACTTTATGACTCATAAAGAAACAGACGATTAAATATCCAACTGTCAGCTCGTGTTCGACGTGGAGCTGTTAGACGTCAGAAAATACGGTTTTAGCTCTATCCATTCTGTGTATACATGTAGACATGGGTCACACACATGTAGACACGGGTCACACACGTGTAGACACGGGTCACACACGTGTAGACACGGGTCACACACGTGTAGACACGGGACAGACACGGGACACAAATGTGTAGACACAGGTCACACACGTAGATACGGGTCACACACACTGATGTCAAAGCGGTTTTCGTCTCAGGGAGACGCCTCCCCAGATAGAAAAACTTTGGGTTACAGCATCACCACGACAACGCAGACCCGGAGCTTTGGCCCGGATGTATGTGTTGTCGTGGGGACGAAAGGCGTCACTGTAACAAAAAAGTTGTGTTTTCAAAAAGATACGGCTACATGTGGGCGGGGCCTGAGTGCAGGTGTGTGTGTGTGTGTGTGTGTGTCTCCCCCAGGAAAGCCCTCAACAGGGAGTATGAGGAGTTTGTCCTGACAGTGGGGGACTTCGATGAGCGGGTGTTTCTGGGCGCCGCTGCAGACGAAGAAATCGGGACGCCGAGGAAGACCAACCAGGAAGTGTCCTTCAGCCAGACGACCAATCAGAATCCACCTCAGCCGGCGCAGAAGGTCCGCCCACCAGAGGCTGCTGTCCAGCTGATCAGAGCGGTGTCTGACCTCCCCGTCTCTGTCAGCAGGCGATGTCCCTCGCCCCCTCCACCCCCCTGACAGGGCGGCGCTACCTGAAGGAGAAGGACCTGCTCGTCACCCCCGTCTCCTCGGCAACGCAGAGCGTCAGCCGCCTGCAGAGCATGGTGGGGGGCCTGAGGACAGCCCCCAGCGACCACCTGATGCAGGTCTTCAGGTCCGCTCCTGTCCTGGTGGGGGTCCTGGTGATATTGGTGGGGGTCCAGTGGTCCTGGGGGGTCATCAGTGTGTGGTTCCTTCCAGGTCGTGCTCCAGGGACCCCACAGAGTCCATCCTGGCCCGAGTGAAGACCCTGGGCCAGACCTTCAAGGGACATTACACCAGCGACTCTGAGGACACGCCCGGCTCCCACATGGGTAGGACAGGTGCTCCTGGTGGGGGGGGGGTAAAGACACTGGACTTACTCCACGCTGGTCTGTTTCAGAGTTTGCAGAGAACCGTCTGAAGCTGGCAGAAGTTCTCTATTACAAGGTCCTGGAGAACGTCATCGACCAGGAGAGGAGAAGACTGCAGGGCAGAGACATGAGTGTAAGGGTGTGTGTGTGTGTGTGTGTGTGTGTCTGCAGGGCAGAGACATGAGTGTAAGGGTTTGTGTGTGTGTGTGTGTGTGTGTGTGTCTGCAGGGCAGAGACATGAGTGTAAGGGTTTGTGTGTATGTGTCTGCGTGTGTGTGCATACGTGTGTGTGCATGCGTGTGTGTTTGTGTCTGCGTGTGTGTGTGTCTACGTGTTTGTGTGTGTGTCTGCATGTGTGTGTGTGTGTGTGTGTGAGCGCGCTCAGGAGATCAGATGTCTCTGACTGGTGTTTGGAGCTGGAGAGAGGAACCACTGGGGTAATACTGCCCTCTGTGGGGTAAACACTGCCCCCTGTGGGGTAAACACTGCCCCCTGTGGAGTAAACACTGCCCCCTGTGGGGTGAACCCTGCCCCTGTGGGGTGAACCCTGCCCCTGAGGTAACGGTGGCCCTGGTGGTCCTACAGGCGCTGCTGGAGCAGGACGTATTCCACGTGTCGCTGCTGGCCTGCTGCCTGGAGGTGGTCCTGTTCTCTTACAGCTCCCAGAGGACCTTCCCCTGGATCATCAGCATCTTCAGACTCACTCCGTTCTACTTCTTCAAGGTCAGTGTCAGACACCACCGTCCAATCAGCTGCTGTCACAGAGCTCAAGTGTGTGTGTGTCTGCAGGTGATTGAGGTGTTCATCCGCTCAGAGGAGGGTCTCTCCAGAGACATGGTGAAGCACCTGAACCAGATTGAGGAGCAGGTTCTGGAGAGCCGGGCGTGGAGTGACTCGTCCCTGTGGTGCGCCTTGCAGGCAGCTGGGAACCGGGTCCCCACGGTGGAGGAGGTCAGGACACCACCCTCAGGTGCAGCTCAGAGAACTAGAACGTCCTGGTGGAGTCCTGGTGGTTCCCCATCACTGGAATTGATCTCCTTGTGATTCTTCATGACTCCAGCTGACGGCCTCAGTCTGAGTCCTGGTGTAGAAACACCAGAATGTTTCTGACAGAACGTCTGAGTGGAGCCTCGTCCACCGTCCATGGTGTGAGCTCTACTGGGGAAACATCTACTCTTCCTGGACGTTCTAACTTTCTGAGGTCCACACACCAGACCAGGTCTAGTCTGGACCGGGTCCTCCAGTCTGGACCAGGTCCTCCAGTCTGGACCGGGTCCAGTCTGGATCAGTACCGCTCCTGTTCATGGCTTCAAACAGCTTCTGTTCTCTTTCATCTCCTCCATCTCTGCTCAGGTGAATTTCTCCTCCAGTCTGGACTCTGGTTCTGGTTCTGGTCCGTCCCACCTGCCTCTGGTGGCCCTGTCCCCTATCATCCACCCCCGCATCAGGGAGTTCAGGTCGGGGTTGGGTAGCAGCCGTAAAGGTGGGCTCAGGATGGATGTGGTGTGTGTGTGACCCAGACGTGCTCCTGACGGTTTCCTGTCCCCCCAGACGTCCCACCGTCTCCTCTGTGCGTCCACGAGCGCTACAGCTCCCCCGCCGCTGGCAGCGCCAAGCGCCGTCTCTTTGGGGACGACCCCCCTGCATCAGGACCGCCATCCTCCTCGGCCAAGAGGCTGACGTTCGGCTCCGGGGGCAACCTGAGGATCGGCACCCCAGGCGGCCAGACCGCCGTCCTGAGCATCCCGGTGCAAGGTGAGCGCCGGTGCCTCCCCACACGCCTTCCGTCGGCGCCGGTGCCTCGACACATGCTGTCCATCAGTGACACGACACACACCTTTCATTGACGCCGGAACCTCAACACACGCCTTTCATTGGCGCCGGTGCCTCGACACATGCCGTCCATCGGTGACACGACACACTTTTCATTGGCGCCAGTGCCTCGACACACATCTTCCATCAGCGCCGATGCTTCGACACACACCTTCCATCGGCGCATGTGTCTCAACACACGCCTTCCATCGAGGTTGGCGCCGGTGCCTCGCCACAAACCTCACAGCCCTTGTGTTCTCACTGCAGGTGTGAATGAGCCGACCATCACGCTGATTCCGGTTCAGCCGTGCGACGCCTCGGGAACCGTCAATGCCCAGTTCCTGCTGACCGCCTCCCCCGGCCGCTCCGCCTCTGCTCCCGTGACCTCCGACCCCCAGGGGGGAGGCGGCCGGCCGCGGCGCACCGGGTCCCTCGCCCTGTTCTTCAGGAAGGTAGGAGGTGAACGGAGCCACTCGGTTAGCATTAGCATTAGCAACCTCACTGGAAGAGGGTGTATGAAGGTGTGTGTTCACGGCTGACTGTGTGTGTGTGTGTGTGTGTGTGTGTGTGTGTGTGTGTGTGTGTAGGTGTACCACCTGGCCAGCGTGCGTCTCAGGGATCTGTGTGTGAAGCTGGACATCCCAGCCGAGCTGAGAGGGAAGATCTGGACGTGTTTGGAACACGTGATGGTGAACTGCACACACATGATGAGGGGCAGGCACCTGGACCAGATCCTGATGTGTTGCGTCTACATCATCTCCAGAGTGAGGGCGGGCAGGGGGGGTGGATGGATGGATGACGGATGGTTGACTGTTGGATGGATGAAGGATGGATATTGGGTGATTGATGTGTGGATGACAGATGGATGATGGATGGTTGACTGATGGATGGTGGATGATTGATGTGTGGATGACAGATGGATGATGGATGGATGACGGATGGATGTTGGACTCTTTCAGATCCTGAAGGAGACTCACACCTTCCATGACATCATGAAGTGTTACCGCAGCCAACCACAGGCCAGCAGCTATGTGAGACACAGACACACACACACACACCACACACACCACACACACACACAGAATAAGCCATGAGACGGATGATGATCAGTAAATGTGGTTTATTAAACTTGTATTAAGCTTTTTGATCTTTTCATTCTTTTATTTGATCTTCTCGTTTTCAGCTGGTTTAAGTTTGATACTTTTTTGTTCAGTCATTTAATGAAAGACCAACGATCCAACGTGTAACTGGTGTATTCTGTTTGTCATCAGGTTTCAGAGATTTATACCTATAAAGGTATAAAAGTGAAAATTTGACCTTGACCTGGGTCTTCAAGGTCGAGGTTGTGATCCTGCCTGAGTCATTGCTTTTAGTTTCATCTTTCTATCTGAACGGTTGTGGAGACATTTGGTGGACGAACACACGAACACTGACATTACAACACATCACCGCTTTGGAGCAGTGTGTAATGATGTTAAATCAGCTGTGTGTGTGTGTGTACAGGTGTACCGCAGCGTGCTGCTGCGTCCCGCCCCCAGAGAGCAGGTGGTGTCTGATGAGAACATGGAGGTGGATCCGGTTTCAGGAGGAGAATGTGAGTCTCAGGCTGTTCTTCATGTAGTTCAGAGCAGCCACTCATCAGCTGCCACCACCACTACCTGATGCTATCTGATGCTCTCTGACACGGGAACCCGTGTAAATAATACCAGACTTCATACCAAACATGAAAAAAAATGTACAGTAGTACCCCTACTTACCAAATTAATTGGTTCCGGAAGAAATTACGTAAGTAGAAAATTTCTCAAGTTTTCCATGCAAATGCCCTAATCTGTTCCAAGCCCCCCAAAATTCCGACATGTTTTATAAAGCATAAAAATGCATCAAAACATGTAACAAATACATGTTACGATTATATTATTACACAATAAATGAGAGTTGTGCATAATGTAAGAAACAAAGAATAGAGTAAAGAATAAAAATGATGGTTATTTACCTTTTAACTGCTGTCCTCATTGTTTTTTGCCCTCTTTGGTTCATGCCCTCTTGCCCCCCCATGAACAACAGAGTGAATTCCAGTCCTCCTTCTGAACTTCTCCAACCACCCACGCGACGCCTTAAACTCCTTAAACTTCCTTTAGTTTTAATAACGTGGTGATTGTAGATGCATTACGGCCATATTCTTTGGAGAGATCAACCAAACGCATCCCTTTTTCAGGCTTTTCTATCATCTCTTGATTTGTTTGTACGGACAAAAAAACTCTTTTCTTTGTCTTTTCTTTTCCTCTTTTCTCCGTCACTTTCTTGGGGTCCATAGTGAATACTCTAAAAGTTAATATATTTATGTAAAACTATCAGAACACCTCACGGGTCGAGGGCCGAATGACGAGGACGCTGCATAGACACCTATCTAGCTCCACACAGAGGTCCCTCTGAGCCAATGGGATGATAGGAAGATGCTAGGTAATAGCCAATGGCAGAGCAGCTATGAGAGTGTTGTGTTCAGGAACCTGTGGGAGATTCAAGTATCAGCCCATACTGTAATTTTTACCTTTCGTAAGTCGAAATTTCTTTCGTAACTAGAGGTAATATTTTCCTGCTGAGAAACTTCGTAAGTAAAGACATTCGTAAGTAGAGGTACCACTGTATTGGTTTATAAACCAAGAGCACCCAACGTAGTCAAAAATCACTGTGGTGACGTAACGACTTTGTGTCGGCCAATCATGGATGACGCTTGGCCGGCATTGTGAAGCCGTAGATGAATGCTAGCAGGCTAACTGGAGAAAGAAAGCTAACTACTGGTGAGACTGGGAGAGGAGCTAACGCTAAAGGAGCTAACGCTAAAGGAAAAGGCTCCTGTCCAAAGAGCAGGTGTTAAAGAAATGTTAGAGAAGTGATGGTTCTGTTAGTGACTACATGAACACAACTGTATGGAGTTACTAAAGAGCGTTTGTCAGCCCCCCAGGAGCATTGTGGGTAGTACATGGATTGTCCCATTCCCAACAGAAACCATATCTGGACAGACTGTTGGTGCTAGCAGCTAGTTTCACTCACTAATGGTTGTTTTGTGTGTGGTTCTGTTTGGACTCTCTGCTCTGAACATGAACATTGTTAACAGTTCTGATTCTAGATGGTGTTACTTGGAGTCCATTAGAGGTATTTCTTCTTGATTGACAGCTAGTGGGTGGAGTTAAAAGTGTGACAGTGTGAGGCTTTTTTAAGTGAGCTTCTTCAAATATATACAGTAGGTGGGGAGATGTAATCTGATGCTATCAGGAGTTGGTAACTGCTGCTAGCCGCAGATGGCCACTAGCTTGAAGGAAAGTTTTCGAGATTTGATTGGACAGTGGAAGATTGTGGGCGTGGCCTCCACCCTGGCGGTGGCTGCTGTGGCTCAGAGGCGTTGGAGATGAGGGCCTGTCTAACACCTGGTCCTTGTTGCTTTAGCTGCAGAGAAAGCCAATCCGCTTCCAGGAGGAGCTGTCTCCAGCCAATCAGAGCAAGAGGAGCGTGGTGACCTCATCCAGTTCTACAACAGCATCTTCGTCCTGAAGGTCAAAAGTTTTGCTCTGCGGTACGCCGTCACCGACAGCCGGGTAGGGAATGTGTGTTTGTGTGTGTCTCTGTGACATCTGTGTGTGTGTGTCTATGACCTGTGTGTGTGTGTGTCTCTGTGTGTGTCTGTCGGGGCTTGCGCTAGCCATTCGCCACTTCGCCATAGGCGAAGTAAATTCCAGATTGGCTACAAGGTTTCTAGACCACAGTGGCGTTCTTATTTTTAGGGAAAAAAGGCTAAAACTTACAACGTTTTCGCTCGCTAGCTCACTAGGAGCTAGTGTGACTAAGCCACTGTGGTGCAGTGTAAAAGAATTGAGTAAGCCACAAAAAGCCACATTCTGTGTCCAAGACAGTGGCACACGGACGGACGACCAACGCTCATCGCGGGGGGGACGTGGGGGGGTCCGGGGGGCCTCCCTCAGGAAATGTTTTAGAAAACGGGGTTGTTTTCCTGCATTCTGAGGACAAAATCTTGTGTTCAGTTTCCCTCCAGAAACCCACTAAAGCCAGCAGCTGGGGCTGAACTCTCTTTATTTCTGTCCTACTTTATGCAGGAATGAATGTGAGATTCAACCATTGAAAACTTCATTCACTCTGAAGATACAGTCAGACTAAATATTACTCAGTGTTTACTGGTAGTTTACTGAGACTAGAAGACATTTAACTCTGACCACCACCATCACCATTGGTATGTCATAGTTTAGTTTACTTATTTAATTCAATAACATGATTTTTCATTTCAATTTAAAAAGACATAAAACATCAAGTGAGGTGAAAACACATTTACATCATCGCTGGTTATTCCTGCTGGTCAGAGGGAACAAAAGTCTAAGACTACAAACAAGTATTGATAATATCTTTCATTGACCTTCTGATCGGTCTGTCTCCACCCCCCCCCCAGCATTCACCATTTGTTTATTAATGAGGACTTTAACACAAACTCTACTAGAAACACTGGATTCTTTTGATCGATGGTCCTCTCCTTGTCTTACACCAATTCACGGGTTCAGCTTGTAAAAAACAATATTTTTGTTTTTCATTGGACGAGAGGAGGTCATGACCCCAGTGCATATTTACTGATCGGGAGCGTTCGGGTCACTTCGGCTATTTCCGTCGGCATGCGGAAAAAGCGGCGCTAGCGGAAGCAACGGCGCTCGCTAGCGGAAATATCCTAACGAAAATAGCGAGCTCCACTAGCGAGCGAAAAAGTTGTAATTTTTAGCCTTTTTTCCATAAAAATAAGAATGCCACTGTGGCTACACAGGCTAGAAACCTGGTAGCCAATCTGGAATTTACTTCGCCTATGGCGACGTGGCGAATGGCTAGCGCAAGCCCAGCGTGTGTGTGTCTCTGTGACCTCTGTGTGTGTATGTGTGTGTGTTTGTGTCTGTGTGTGACCTCTGTGTGTGTGTGTTTGTGTCTGTGTGTGACCTCTGTGTGTGTGTGTGTTTGTGTCTGTGTGCGACCTCTGTGTGTGTGTTTGTGTCTGTGTGTGACCTCTGTGTGTGTGTGTGTGTGTGCGTGTGTGTGTTTGTGTCTGTGTGTGACCTCTGTGTGTGTGTGTGTGTGTGTGTCGCCTCCTGATGTGTGTGTGTGCGTGGTGGGGTTTCGTTTCTCTTAAGGACAGGAGACAGTGTAAAATACAAGATATTTATTTGTCCATTCAAGTCATGTTTAGGTTGAGTAGCAGTACAATAATATCATCAACAGGTTGAGTCTGAGTCCAATAACACCATCGATGATATTGACAGACAGACAGGTTCAACAGACAGACAGGTTCAACAGACAGACAAGTTCAACAAATACTTATCTAATCATGATGAGAGCTCTGTAGACGATGAAGAAGTCCTCCGGTGTGTTGTTACAGAATATTCTGGGTACAGGACAAAAACTTCAAGTACAAACTAAAAAATGGATCACATGTCTTTTTATACCCTAAAGGTGTGACTAGGGGGAGGTATTAACCTGGGCCCATCTGCTTTCAACCAGTTCTTTACGGCTCTCAGTTGGTACGTCATGACCTCCAGACGTTACCAGAAATATCAAGTCGACAGTTTCACAAAACTATTTGATGACA
Organism: Antennarius striatus; assembly: GCF_040054535.1. Lineage (NCBI taxonomy): Eukaryota > Metazoa > Chordata > Actinopteri > Lophiiformes > Antennariidae > Antennarius > Antennarius striatus. The sequence goes on along the minus strand of NC_090780.1, from coordinate 26,623,296 downwards.
TAACATAATCAGTCACGTGACCCCTGTGAGGATCTGCTGCAGACATTCTCTGGATGACCCTGTGCAGAAACATACATTCTAACTTCAGGTACAGTGTCTGAAATGATCTGGGTAGCTGCTTCTGTCAGCGTCTACCTTCTTCAAGGAGACCCACAGTCATGCAAGCATTTCCAAATATGGTCAAACAGGAATTATCTTCATGCAGCGTCTTCATGACCTGGAGACATCCTGGGGCCACCTTCACAAGAGCTGAATAATATGACACACACAACAGTCCAGATCTATTGATGCAATACAGATCTTTAGTTCTATGAAATGATATTATTTTGTTATATTATTTTATTGTATTAAAAACTTTCCACCACGTGTGTGTGTGCGTGTGTGTGTGACCTCTGTGTGTGTGTGTGTGTTGTGTGTGTGTGTGTGCGTGTGTGTGTGTGTGTGCGTGTGTGTGTGTGTCTGTGTGACCTCTGTGTGTGTGATTGCAGGTGGACGCCCCCCCCCTGTCCCCGTTCCCGGCCCTCAGGGTTAACCCTTTGTCTCCTCGCCGTGTGTCCCAGAGACACTCTCTGTACGTTTCTCCTCACAAGAGCTCTGCCGGCGGCGCCATCCCCACCTCATACACCTACCGGATCAACAGCAGCCCCTCCAAGGTAAGAAGACCCCCCCGGTCCACTGGTTCAGGCCCCGCCCACTAAGCTGATGGTAATTGGTTAGTTTGGTTAGAGCTGACCCCCCCTCTGCCCTCAGGAGCTGTCGGACATCAACCGGATGATCCGGCAGGGCGTCGCCAGTAGGAAGCGGGCCTTCGCCATGGACGGGGACGTCACCATGACGACAGCCAGCGACTCCCCCAGCAAGAGGGCTTGTCCAGAGGGCGGGGGGAACAGCCCGGACGTGCTGCTGAAGCGGCTGCAGGACGTGGTGTCGGAGCGCCAGAGCTACTAAAACCAGGGGGGTCTGATCTCCCATCTGTGTGAAGACGAGCAGCCAAATGCGTTTTACCCCACAAACGCATTTTAAATACCCCACAAACGCGTTTTACCCCACAAACGCGTTTTACCCCGCAAACACGTTTTTACCATGTTCTTACCCCACAAATGCGTTTTTACCCCACAAACGCGTTTTACCCCATAAACACGTTTTCCCCACAAACGCGTTTTATCCCACATATGCGTTTTTACCCCACAAACGCGTTTTTACCATGTTCTTACCCCACAAATGCGTTTTTACCCCACAAATGCGTTTTTACCCCACTAACATGTTTTTACCCCACAAATGTGTTTTTACCCACTAACATGTTTTTACCATGTTTTTACCCCACAAACGCGTTTTACCCCACAAACATGTTTTTACCCCACAGACATCTGCGGGGGCTACAAACGGGTACAGCTGGTTTCCGGTTGGTCTCAGGAGATGTTTTTATGTTCCAATTGAACGTCTGGGTCGTCGTGGTTCCAGCTCACAGCGATGCTGCCCCCTGCTGGCGAGAATCAGCGACTTAAAGAGAAGGTCTTCAGCTGAAGGAGATCCACCAGGAAACAGGACTGTAAATGGTTGGAGTATTAAACATGGCTGATTCCACTTTTAGAGATTTATCCAGAACTTTATTTTTGCAAATTAGTTTTAACGTTTATTTAAACGTTTTGTGGTTATGCACCATTTACTTGACTAAAGCTGTGTTAGGATTCATGCTAAACAGGAGTGCCAGGTTTGTTAAAAGCACACAAAGGACACATTTCTATAAATTAACCTCATTGTAAAATGCAATTTTTATTATCTATATTTTTGTCCCAAAAACGGCCCAAAAATACAATTATAAGAATCTGCAAGCAGCGAATGGCTTTGTGTGTTTTTTGTGTCTCTCTTGAACTGACTTTGAGGAAGTTTTTCTTTTCTACAAAGTTTTGCCAAATAAAACTTATTTTGACATTTCTTTGTTGTTGATGCTCCGTCTGTCTGGTGAGGTTTGCTTCCACTCTGACCACGTCAGATGTGTTTCGTCTGAACACTAGCATTAATTACTTCTTCTTTTCCTTTCGGCTTTTCCTTTCAGGGGTCGCCACAGCGAATCAATTTCCTCCATCTAGCCCTGTCCTTTGGATCCTCTTCTCTCACACCAACTACCTTCATGTCCTCTTTCACTACATCCATAAACCTCCTCTTTGGTCTTCCTCTAGGCCTCCTGCCTGGCAGTTCAAAACTCAGCATCCGTCTACCAATATATTCACTATCTCTCCTCTGGACATGTCCAAACCATCTCAGTCTGGCCTCTCTCACTTTATCTCCAAAACCTCTAACATGTGCTGTCCCTCTGATGTACTCATTCCTGATCCTATCCTTCCTGGTCACTCCCAGAGAGAACCTCAGCATCTTCATCTCTGCTACCTCCAGCTCTGTCTCCTGTCTTTTCTTCAGGGACACTGTCTCTAGACCAAACAACATCGCTGGTCTCACCACAGTTTTGTACACCTTTCCTTTCATTTTAGCTGAAACTCTTCTATCACACATCACACCTGACACTTTCCTCCACCCGTTCCATCCTGCCTGGACACACTTCTTCACCTCTTTTCCACACTCTCCATTGCTCTGGACTGTTGAGCCTAAGTACTTAAAATCCTCCACCTTCTTGATCTCTTCTCCCTCTAACCTCACTCGTCCACTTGGGTCCCTCTCATTCACACACATGTACTCTGTCTTACTGCGGCTAACCTTCATTCCTCTCCTTTCCAGGACAAACCTCCACCTCTCTAGCTTCTCCTCCACCTGTTCCCTGCTCTCACTGCAGATCACAATGTCATCTGCAAACATCATAGTCCATGGAGATTCCTGTCTAACCTCGTCTGTCAGCCTGTCCATCACCATAGCGAACAAGAAGGGGCTCAGAGCTGATCCCTGATGCAGTCCCACCTCCACCTTGAACTCCTCTGTCACACCTACAGCACACCTCACCACTGTCTTACAGTCCTCATACATGTCCTGCACTGCTCTAACATACTTCTCTGCCACTCCAGACTTCCTCATACAATACCACAGTTCCTCTCTGGGCACCCTGTCATCAGCTTTCTCCAGATCTACATAAACACAATGCAGCTCCCTCTGGCCTTCTCTATACTTCTCTATCAACATCCTCAATGCAAATACTGCATCTGTAGTACTCTTTTTTGGCATGAAACCATACTGCTGCTCACAAATGTTCACTTCTGCCCTTAGTCTAGCTTCCACTACTCTCTCCCATAACTTCATTGTATGGCTCATCAGCTTTATTCCTCTGTAGTTGCCACAACTCTGCACATCTCCCTTGTTCTTAAAAATGGGCACCAGCACACTTCTCCTCCATTCCTCAGGCATCTTCTCACTATCTAAGATCCTGTTGAACAACCCAGTCAGAAACTCTACTGCCACCTCTCCTAGACACTTCCAAACCTCTACAGGTATATCATCAGGACCGACTGCCTTTCCACTCTTCATCCTCTTCAGTGCCCTCCTCACTTCATCCTGACTAATCTTTGCTACATCCTGGTCCACAACAGTCACCTCTTCTAGTCTTTGTTCTCTCTCATTTTCCACGTTCATCAACTCTTCAAAGTACTCTTTCCATCTTCCCATCACACTACTGGCACCTGTCAATAGACTTCCATCCCTATCCTTAATCACCCTAACCTGCTGCACGTCCTTCCCATCTCTGTCTCTCTGTCTTGCCAACCGGTATAGATCAGTCTCTCCCTCCTTACTGGCCAACCTAGCATACAAGTCATCATAAGCTTCTTGTTTGGCCTTTGCTACCTCTACCTTCACCTTACGCTGCATCTCCCTGTACTCCTGTCTACTCTCCTCAGTCCTCTCAGTGTCCCACTTCCTCTTGGCTAACCTCTTTCTCTGTATACACTCCTGTACCTCCTCATTCCACCACCAAGTCTCCTTATCTACTTTCCTTCCAGATGACACACCAAGTACTCTCCTACCTGTCTCCCTGATCACATTAGCTGTAGTTGTCCAGTCATCTGGAAGCACCTCCTTGCCACCCAGAGCCTGTCTTAACTCCTTCCTAAAAGTCCTGCAACACTCTTCCTTTTTCAGCTTCCACCATTTCGTCTTCTGCTCTGGCTTTGCCCTCTTGATCTTCCTCACCACCAGAGTCATCCTACACACCACCATCCTATGCTGTTTGGCTACACTCTCACCTACAACTACTTTACAGTCATTGATCTCTTTCAGGTTACACCGTCTACACAAGATGTAGTATACCTGCGTGCTCCTACCGCCACTCTTATAGGTCACTCTATGTTCCTGCCTCTTCTGGAAGAAAGTATTCACTACAGCCATTTCCATCCTTTTTGCAAAGTCAACTACCATCTGTCCTTCTGCGTTCCTCTCCTGGATACCAAACCTGCCCATCACCTCCTCATCACCTCTGTTTCCTGCACCAACATGTCCATTGAAGTCTGCTCCAATGACAACTCTCTCACTTCTAGGCATGCTCTGCATCATTTCGTCAAAGTCCGACCAGAATTTCTCCTTCTCCTCCAGCTCACATCCTACCTGTGGAGCATACCCGCTAACAACATTGAACATCACACCTTCTATTTCTAGCTTCAGACTCATCACTCTATCTGACACTCTTTTGACCTCCAGGACATTCCTAACAAACTCCTCCTTCAAGATAACTCCTACTCCATTTCTCTTCCCATCTACACCATGATAGAACAACTTCAACCCTGCTCCTAAACTTCTAGCTTTGCTACCTTTCCACCTGGTCTCCTGGACACACAGTATGTCTACCTTCCTTCTCTGCATCATGTCAACCAACTCTCTTCCTTTTCCTGTCATAGTTCCAACATTCAACGTCCCTACTCTCAGTCCTATACTCTTGGTGTTCCTCTTCTCTTTCTTCGTGCGAACGCACTTTCCTCCTCTCCTTCTTCGACCAACAGTAATCCAATTTCCACCGGCGCCCTGTAGGTCAACAGCGCCGATGGCGGTCGTTGTTAACCCGGGCCTCGACCGATCCGGTATGGAAGTCATAGGTTTGATTCGCATCTTTGATTTGTCAAAAGTTTTACGCCGGATGCCCTTCCTGACGCAACCCTCTGTATTTATCCGGGCTTGGGACCGGCACAATAAGACACTGGCTTGTGTCCTCTTGTGGCTACATTACTAGCATTAATTACTAAATAATAATAATAATAGACCTTTATTGTCCCACTGTGGGGATATTTGTGCAATCGTGGCAGCGGGGGGGGGGGGGGGGGGGTCAAACATAAATAGTTAATATACATATTAAAATCTGCAACATGAAATTTACATATTCACATATTGGAAACATATTAACATATATTATCTGAATGTACATTATATTCACACATCAAAAGATATACACTACAGGCTGATGTTTACATTGATCATCCAGAATTAGAACGTTTTGTTCTTGGAGTTTGGTGAGTTCTTTGAGTGGTCTGCTGGGAGGACTGCTGGTTGTATAGTCTGACGGCCGTGGGCAGGAAGGACCTGCGATAGCGTTCCCTCACACATCTCGGGTGAATGTGACCATGTTGGTATTAAATGTACACAACATACACATAAATGAGAGATTTATTAACACTAAATGCTATTAATTACCCCTAGGGGATCATTACAGTATGTAATTTTTTTTTTAAAGTCATATTTACTGATTGTTTTATATGTATTTAAATAGATTTAAAAATTATTGTAAGCTATATAATCGTAATATTTATTACCTTAAAATCTATTTTTCACGTGTTATTCTTTATAAGTTTGTTAAATCGGCTGTGAGTTTCATCCGGAACCTTCGTTATTTCCAGTTTCCGCCGGTCCTCTCTGCTGACGCACGCCGGCAGGAAGCGCCTCTCGGTAGTTGTTGCCACGTCGGGTCGGTTGGGCTGAAGGTTGGTTCGGTTTGAGTAGAACTGTCCTCAGTGTTTCCAGGTTTGCTGTGGAAATGGTGAGTGACGTCAGAGTCAGACGCCGTTCAGGTGTTTGATGTGTAGCATGAGTAGCTGCCTGCATGTTAGCCCTTTAGCATGTTAGCATGCTACCGGCCCGCAGAGGCTAACGCCGGTCCGCGTCAGCGTTCGGTGCTAATTCTGTGTCGTTCCAGGTTTCTGTCATCAACACCGTGGACACCTCCCACGAGGATATGATCGTAAGTTGTGACGTCCTGCAGCTAACGTTAGCATTAGCATTCTTCAGATCGACGCCCGGATGTGAGCGCGGATCCGGGTTCTAGTTCCTGTCCAGGTTTGACTCGGTGATGTGTTCTTCCCTCAGTGGCCCCGGTTTATTATTATGTAGTTAAATAGAAACTAAAGTTCGTTTCCTTTACAGCAGCACCTGACCCCTGTTCAGACTGGTCACCTATATCCGATTTCCATCCCATCCAGATTGATGTCGCATGTCTCGTTTGTAGTCTGAACAGTCCTATACGGATTTTTGCGTGACGGACTGAAACCACATTCTGGAGGTAGTTTCATATCAGTTATGGACAGATGAGTCTCAGTCTGAACAGATCCAAACACTCCGATCAGATACGGCGGGACGGGACATCATATCCGCGACGGGAGAGCAAGGCGCCAGAAGGAAGAGCGTCGCATTACAGAGCGTTAAAACACGGGAGACGTTAACGATGTCTGGTGTGTGTTTTCACCTCTACCAGACTGATATCGCCATGGTAACAAAACTTCAGGTTTGACGTAGTTCTTGGTGCCGGTGTCGCAATTATATGACGTCACACAGTCTGAACGGGGTCTTAATGTTGCTGTCCATAGCTAACAGCTAACATAGCTAACATAACTGTCCACAAGATTCCTCTAGAGGTTCTGGAACAGGTTCTGTAGGGGTCTGCTGTGGACTAGTGCCTCAGAATCTGGTGCTGATCGGACTCACATCTGGAGACTGATCCGGATTCCAGGTTATGTTCTGGATCACAGGAATTCACCAAATGACAAAAACTAAAAATCCAAACTGAGGTTGTATCAGGTTGTATCTGAAAGTGATCCAATCATCAGAATCAGAAAAAGTTTTATTTCCGAGTCCAGTAAAGTTTTCCATACGAGGAACTTGACGCGGTGTCGGTGCATTGAAAGGTGGACGAGAAGCAATCAGGAGGAATAACAAAGTATTTACAATTTACATTACGGTGTGATGTGATATTTATGGTGTATACAGGCGAAGAAGAGAAGTCCAAAGAGTAAACTGTCTTTGCAGGGTGGTCAGGGGCAGATGGTTACCTGGGGGGGGGGGGGGGCAGGCATTGTTCATGAGGCTGACTGCAGTGGGGAAGAAGCTGGACTCAGATATAGTCCCTGGTCTAGATCTAGAAGGAACCCCCATCAGTGAAACCTAGAACCAGTCATGAGACCAGTGCGATCCAGATTCCAGGAGCAGGTTTTCATGGTCCAGGAGTCACGTGACAGGGGTCAGCCTATCAGGCCTGATGGATTTAGGTGGAGCTGCTCTTCTTTTGATTGGTTTGGCTGAGGTAGTGACAGGTCAGGAGGCGTGGCTTCAGGTGTCTGCTCCTGTTTCAGCACGATGCCCAGATGGACTACTACGGCACGCGACTGGCCACCTGCTCCTCCGACCGCACCGTGAAGATCTTTGATGTGAGGAACGGAGGGCAGATCCTGGTGGCGGACCTCCGGGGGTGAGAAGCAGCCGCTGTCTGTCACTTCACAACTGTTCCTCTGGACCTCTGAATGTTCCTCTGTGCTCCGTAGCCACGAGGGGCCCGTGTGGCAGGTGGCCTGGGCTCACCCCATGTTTGGCAACGTCCTGGCCTCCTGCTCCTACGACCGGAAAGTCATCATCTGGAAGGAGGAGAACGGGTCCTGGGACAAGATGTATGAGTACACGGGCCACGAGTCGTCAGGTGGGTCCAGGCGTCCACACAGGAGACACCCTGTCCCGTGTCGCCGCTCTGACCACAGTGTTTTGCGTTGGCCCCTAGTGAACTCTGTCTGCTGGGGGCCCTACGACTTTGGGCTGATCCTGGCCTGTGGGAGCTCCGACGGAGCCATTTCCCTCCTGACCTTCACCGGGGACCAGCAGTGGGACATCAAGAAGATCAGCAACGCTCACACGGTGAGTGTCGCTGCTGCTGCTGCACTTGGATTGGTCTCCGTCGGTCAACTCGGTCGCCGCTTTGCTGCAGATCGGATGCAACGCGGTGAGCTGGGCCCCCGCCGTGGTCCCAGGCAGCCTGATCGACCAGCCGTCTGGACAGAAGCCCAACTACGTGAAGCGCTTCGTGTCCGGGGGCTGCGACAACCTGGTCAAGATCTGGAAGTAAGTTTGTGTTCTGAGTTGTCCCCCCCAAAGCTTCACAGAAAGACACCCAGATGGTTGACCCTGTCCCGCCCCCAGAGAGGAAGACGGCCAGTGGAAGGAGGACCAGAAGCTGGAGGCTCACAGCGATTGGGTGAGAGACGTCGGCTGGGCCCCATCGATTGGTCTCCCCACCAGCACCATCGCCAGCTGCTCCCAGGTCAGATTTACTGGAGTAAACACCTCCGGGTCAAATGAGGTTACTTGGACAGGGGGGTCATAAAACTGCTGACCCAGTATTATTGTTGTTATTATCATTACCGTTATTATTATTACTATTATTTTACGAATAATCAGAAAGGGCCTCCGTTGGCTGCAGAGCATGGAGACCGGATGGACAGAAGGTCATGTGATCCATTCCCGACCAGTCAGGACTGGCCTGTTGGCAGGGGTCCATCTGGAGATGTTTAGGTTAGGGTTAGGGTCTAAGTTCAGGTCTGGGTTCAGATCAGCTTCAGCAGCTTCCAAAGGGATGTGAGCAGAGCTCCCTCTAGTGGAGACGCCGCTCACCTTCCCTGGGTTCATGCTTACGTTGGCGCCGTGGCTCCACTGGAGCTGACTGGAGATCAGGTGTGTTTGAGAGCTGCCCCCCGGTCGCCGCTGACGACTGGAGGACACGGGCGACTCCCGCCGTGACTGGAAGCGTTTTTTTTTTGGGCACAGGACGGACGGGTGTTCATCTGGACGTGTGACGACCCCGCCGGAAACACCTGGACCGCCAAACTGCTCCACAAGTTCAACGACGTGGTGTGGCACGTCAGCTGGTCCATCACCGGCAACATCCTGGCTGTGTCTGGAGGGGACAACAAGGTAGACTTACTGCTTCCTGGGCAGGCAACTTCCTGGGCGGGGCCGCCCGGCAGACGCTGATCAGGTGTGTTTTTGCAGGTGACGTTGTGGAAGGAGTCCATGGACGGTCAGTGGGCGTGTATCAGTGATGTCAGCAAGGGCCAGGGCGCCGTCTCCACCATCACAGACACCCAGCAGAGTGAACAGTGACGTGGCCACGCCCACCCCTCCCAGGGCCAAACAGGGCGGACAGTAGAACCAACGGCCACACCCGCTCAGCTGCTTTCTTTGCTGTCTTCTCAGATGTTTATGATGTCACTTCCTGTTTGGCCAGGATTGATGTTCAGTTTAATCCAAATAGGATTCAGGGTAAAGTGTGAGGCCTCAATCCTCTCCCATGATGCTCTGCTCCTGAAACATTCCACCCCCACCCGTGGAGGATAGAACCACTGGTTGATCCAAACTGCCCCTAAAAATAAAGACGAACAGCCCCCGGGATGACTTTGTTATTCTGGGTGCAAGAAACGATCTGATTGGCTCCTCAAACAAAACAAATGGTTTCTATAGCAACCCATCGGTCATAAATGTCCCTCAGATACTTCGAGGTCAGAACCTGAGCAGCCTCCGTTGCTATGGCAGCCAGTGAATGACTGTTGCCAAGACAACTGTAAATGAGTTCTGATCAGCAGTTTTTAGGTTTTCTTTTCCATCACAAATATCATGTTTTTCATATTTGATGTAATTAAACTAATCTGTAAAAAATGATCCGGTTGTTTTGTGTGGCCACAGCTGTCCCTCAGTAGACTCACCTGTCCCTCAGTAGACTCACCTGTCTCTCAGTAGACCCACCTGACCCACAGTTGACTCACCAGGCCTTCACTTGTCCCTCAATAGACTCACCTGTCCCTCAGTAGACCCACCTGTCCCACAGTTGACTCACCAGGCCTTCACTTGTCCCTCAATAGGCTCACCTATCCCTCAGAAGACTCGCCTGTCTCAGTAGACTCAAAGATTTTCATAATTTAATTGTCTTCTAAAAAGTCGCCATTTTTAATGCTAACTAGGCTAACTGACCATTTAGTGAATTCTTGTATTTATCTTTGACTCAGGTTGTTAGCTTTACCCTAGTTTGGTGTTGCCCTAGTACTGAGAAAAAATGTAATGAGAAGGAGTATAATATTAAATAACATTTATTGAGTTGAAAGTTGAGAAATAATAAAGTTTTACTTATGAGACAGTCCTGTAAGCGCCTTAATAAGACGGTCCAATTACATGAAGGATGTGGAACATTCCTGCTGAATGAGACGGTCCAATCATGGACAAACATCAGCTGAGCTTTATTTAATTTATGCAATACAAAGATGGGGAACAAAGAAGTCCACTGGTTTGTCCACCCGCAAGGTTGGAGTTAGGGTTGGAGTTGAGGCCCACAGACCATCCTATCAGGTTCTAGTGGTGATTCACATCATCCCCAGGTCCCAGGATGGGTTTTTTTCATGAAGGAGTGTTTACCATAGTGAGACATTATTTGCTCTACCTTCCTGGGCGAGGGTCAGATCCCTGAGGGTCTCCTTTGGGGGAATTCTGAGCTCTGCTCCTAGGTTGTAGACCAGAGCGGAACACATGAGCTTCATGGCAGATTGGCTTAGCTGGTTCAGACATGAAAGCTGTAGGACCCTGGTCAGGGGTTCTGTGGCTCACTGATGGTGGAGTAGACGGGGTCTTCAAGAGGTCTGGCTGGATGACTGACATTTAGGGGGGTGGGTTGCTGGTTGGGGCCCGTGGTCAAACTGGTCTGACCTCTAACTTCACCAGACACGGGCTGAAGCGTCACCTTGACTGTGGGGGGACCAGCAGTGACGTAAATGGTTTGAAGTGTAGCTCTGGCATCGAACTCTGGGGGGCGCTCTTGTATCTTCTCATAGGCTCCATCCTAAGAGGACACAGCAAAGAACATGGCGTGACATGAACATCGTCACCTGAACCATGAACAATCTTCCCATGCTGCCTGGTTGCTTCCACTGTCCTGGTTCCCTCTCAGACCCGACCGGTACCACAGGTTCTACCTGTGTCCCGGTCTGCTGATGCCAATCATGGTACTCACCTCTTCGATTTCTTCTGCTGTTCCAATCTGGGCATTTTTAGAGTTCCTGTATCCTATCAGTTCAGAAAGGTGAAGGGAAAGAAGGGGATTAAATTCATTAGTGAAAATCTTTCATCCACGGGACATCCTGAGAGGACAGTTCTTATAGCGTCTCAAAAAGTCCTAAAAGCATCTCAGAGTCCTGAAAGCGACTCAAAAGGTCCTGAAATCGCCTAAAAAGTCCTGAAAGCACCTGAAAAAGTCATAAAAGCACCACAAAAAGTCTTGAAAGAACCTCAAAAATTCATTCATTCATTCAGTCAGTCAGTCAGTCAGTCAGTCAGTCAGTCATTCACTCTGCCTGAGAGCCTTTATGGTCATGTGGTTCTCCAAAACTGTTTAAATTATTCCAATGTACTTTAGGAAAGTTTCCTGAAGATGTTTCTCCTCTGATCCAGGAGGTTTCTTTAGAACTGAGGATTGACTTGAACAGCTTTGGGTAACCATGGTAACGTGAAGAACCGATTATCTACATAAACGTTTGGTTTCATTTCATGTGATTTTACGTTTGTAGGCGAGGACAAAAACGATCACAGTCACTGGAACACAGACGATTGCCACTACGATTAATGCTGACCAAGAGTCGCCTGCAACAGAGAAGATCACATCATCATCATCATCATCATCATCATCATCATCATCATCATCATCACCATACCATCACCATCACCATCATCATCATCATCATCATCATCATCATCACCATACCATCACCATCATCATCATCATCATCATCATCATCATCATCATCATCATCATCATCATCATCACCACCATACCATCACCATCATCATCATCATCACCATACCATCACCATCATCATCATCATCATCATCATCATCATCATCATCATCATCATCATCATCACCATACCATGACCATCATCATCATCATCATCATCATCATCATCATCATCATCATCACCATCATACCATCACCATCACCATCACCATCACCATCACCATCATCATCATCATCACCATACCATCACCATCATCTTCATCATTTATTCGCCACGTGAACATAAAGCTCAGTCCTGTTGTTCTCACCATCACTCTCAGAAGGTCCGGTTGGTGCTGGAGGTTCTGAATACATCCCAGATGGTCCAGTTGGTGCTGGAGGTTCTGAATACATCCCAGATGGTCCAGTTGGTGCTGGAGGTTCTGAATACATCCCAGATGGTCCAGTTGGTGCTGGAGGTTCTGAATACATCCCAGACGAGGTTTAGAACACAGGGAAACAGTTTTGGTAAAAGAAACCTCTCCTGTGAGCTCTGAGCTCACATCCACCTGGGTCAGTGGCTCTTACGGATCTGAGCTTATTCAGAACGGGGTTGGTGAAAACTCACCGACCCCCATGTGGGTCTGGGGAACACTCACCGACCCCCATGTGGGTCTGGGGAACACTCACCGACCCCCATGTGGGTCTGGGGAACACTCACCGACCCCCATGTGGTCTGGGGAACACTCACCGGCCCCCATGTGGTCTGGGGAACACTCACCGACCATCAGCTGGAGTCTGAGGAGGAAGCGGTCGCTCCGGCGGGCGTCGGTGCTCTGGGCTCCACACCAGTACGTCCCGCTGTCATCCGGCGCCACCTGTCTCAGCGTCACCGTGAGGTTCCTCTGCTCCTTCCTGTCACTGATGGTGAAGCGTGAGCTCTGTTTGGTTTGGGCTGTGCTGACTAGAGGTTGGCATGACGACGGGTCTGCACCCTTACAGAGGAACTTCTTTATCGGTAGGCCTTCAGGGTAGGAAAGCCAGTAGGTCAGAGTCTGTCCAGCAGCTGGAGACTCTGTGACGGTGGTGACGTCTGGACGTGGACACAGCAGCGAAGGTTCAACAGAAAGTTCCACAGACAACCAGCGAGAACATCAGTGAGTGGAGTGGAAACAGACCCACCTTCAACCTGTAGCTGCGTTCTTGTGATCGACGCCCGGGAAAGTCCGGACTCCAGTCCACACCAGTAGACACCAGCGTCGCTGGAGGACACGTCGCTGATGGACAGCTGGAGGTTGGGGTGGGTGTTGGTGTGAGTCCCATTTAATTCAATCTCCTCACAGATTGACTCTCTGTCTTTGCAGAAGAACTTTCTTCCTTCAGGATGGCTGCAGGTGATGGTTGTTGGAGCTGATCTGTATGCAGTTTGCTCAAAGGTCCTCAGGCAGTTTGCCACTGCAGTAGAAAACATTTCATGTTGAACGTGTTTGTGTAGGTTCTCAGTTCTCCAGGTCATGGTTCTCCAATCAGTCCACTGGACCTTCAGAAAGTTTCTTGTAGACGTTTCTCCTCCCATCAAGAGGCTTCTTCAGTTCTGAAGGTGGCTGGTCTGGTCCCAGCTCATTACCCCTGTGGGGTGTGGTCAGCTCATTACCCCTGTGGGGTGTGGTCAGTTTATTACCCCTGTGGGGTGTGGTCAGCTCATTACCCCTGTGGGGTGTGGTCAGTTTATTACCCCTGTGGGCAGTGGTCAGCTCATTACCCCTGTGGGGTGTGGTCAGTTTATTACCCCTGTGGGGTGTGGTCAGCTCATTACCCCTGTGGGGTGTGGTCAGTTTATTACCCCTGTGGGCAGTGGTCAGCTCATTACCCCTGTGGGGTGTGGTCAGTTCATTAACCCTGTGGGGTGTGGTCAGCTCATTACCCCTGTGGGGTGTGGTCAGTTCATTAACCCTGTGGGGTGTGGTCAGTTTATTACCCCTGTGGGGTGTGGTCAGTTTATTACCCCTGTGGGGTGTGGTCAACTCATTACCCCTGTGGGGTGTGGTCAGTTTATTACCCCTGTGGGGTGTGGTCAGCTCATTACCCCTGTGGGGTGTGGTCAGTTTATTACCCCTGTGGGCAGTGGTCAGCTCATTACCCCTGTGGGGTGTGGTCAGTTCATTAACCCTGTGGGGTGTGGTCAGTTTATTACCCCTGTGGGGTGTGGTCAGTTTATTACCCCTGTGGGGTGTGGTCAGCTCATTACCCCTGTGGGGTGTGGTCAGTTTATTACCCCTGTGGGGTGTGGTCAGCTCATTACCCCTGTGGGGTGTGGTCAGTTTATTACCCCTGTGGGGTGTGGTCAGCTCATTACCCCTGTGGGGTGTGGTCAGTTTATTACCCCTGTGGGCAGTGGTCAGCTCATTACCCCTGTGGGGTGTGGTCAGTTTGTGGGGTGTGGTCAGCTCATTACCCCTGTGGGGTCTGGTCAGTTCATTAACCCTGTGGGGTGTGGTCAGTTTATTACCCCTGTGGGGTGTGGTCAGTTTATTACCCCTGTGGGGTGTGGTCAGCTCATTACCCCTGTGGGGTGTGGTCAGCTCATTACCCCTGTGGGGTGTGGTCAGTTTATTACCCCTGTGGGGTGTGGTCGGCTCATTAACCCTGTGGGGTGTGGTCAGTTTATGGGTGTGGTCAGCTCATTAACCCTGTGGGGTGTGGTCAGTTTATTACCCCTGTGGGGTGTGGTCAGCTCATTACCCCTGTGGGGTGTGGTCAGTTTGTGGGGTGTGGTCAGCTCATTACCCCTGTGGGGTGTGGTCAGTTCATTAACCCTGTGGGGTGTGGTCAGTTTATGGGTGTGGTCAGCTCATTACCCCTGTGGGGTGTGGTCAGTTTATTACCCCTGTGGGGTGTGGTCAGCTCATTACCCCTGTGGGGTGTGGTCAGTTTATTACCCCTATGGGGTGTGGTCAGCTCATTACCCCTGTGGGGTGTGGTCAGTTTATTACCCCTGTGGGGTGTGGTCAGCTCATTACCCCTGTGGGGTGTGGTCAGTTTATTACCCCTGTGGGCAGTGGTCAGCTCATTACCCCTGTGGGGTGTGGTCAGTTTATTACCCCTGTGGGGTGTGGTCGGCTCATTAACCCTGTGGGGTGTGGTCAGTTTATGGGTGTGGTCAGCTCATTACCCCTGTGGGGTGTGGTCAGTTTATTACCCCTGTGGGGTGTCGTCAGCTCATTAACCCTGTGGGGTGTGGTCAGTTTATTACCCCTGTGGGGTGTGGTCAGCTCATTTGCCCTGTGGGGTGTGGTCAGTTTATTACCCCTGTGGGGTGTGGTCAGCTCATTACCCCTGTGGGGTGTGGTCAGTTTATTACCCCTGTGGGGTGTGGTCAGCTCATTACCCCTGTGGGGTGTGGTCAGTTTATTACCCCTGTGGGCAGTGGTCAGCTCATTACCCCTGTGGGGTGTGGTCAGTTCATTAACCCTGTGGGGTGTGGTCAGTTTATGGGTGTGGTCAGCTCATTACCCCTGTGGGGTGTGGTCAGTTTATTACCCCTGTGGGGTGTGGTCGGCTCATTAACCCTGTGGGGTGTGGTCAGTTTATGGGTGTGGTCAGCTCATTAACCCTGTGGGGTGTGGTCAGTTTATTACCCCTGTGGGGTGTGGTCAGCTCATTACCCCTGTGGGGTGTGGTCAGCTCATTACCCCTGTGGGGTGTGGTCAGTTCATTAACCCTGTGGGGTGTGGTCAGCTCATTACCCCTGTGGGGTGTGGTCAGTTTATTACCCCTATGGGGTGTGGTCAGCTCATTACCCCTGTGGGGTGTGGTCAGTTTATTACCCCTGTGGGGTGTGGTGAGCTCATTACCCCTGTGGGGTGTGGTCAGTTTATTACCCCTGTGGGGTGTGGTCGGCTCATTAACCCTGTGGGGTGTGGTCAGTTTATGGGTGTGGTCAGCTCATTACCCCTGTGGGGTGTGGTCAGTTTATTACCCCTGTGGGGTGTGGTCAGCTCATTAACCCTGTGGGGTGTGGTCAGTTTATTACCCCTGTGGGGTGTGGTCAGCTCATTTACCCTGTGGGGTGTGGTCAGCTCATTAACTCTGTGGGGTGTGGTCAGTTTATGGGTGTGGTCAGCTCATTACCCCTGTGGGGTGTGGTCAGTTTATTACCCCTGTGGGGTGTGGTCGGCTCATTAACCCTGTGGGGTGTGGTCAGTTTATGGGTGTGGTCAGCTCATTAACCCTGTGGGGTGTGGTCAGTTTATTACCCCTGTGGGGTGTGGTCAGCTCATTACCCCTGTGGGGTGTGGTCAGTTTGTGGGGTGTGGTCAGCTCATTACCCCTGTGGGGTGTGGTCAGTTCATTAACCCTGTGGGGTGTGGTCAGCTCATTACCCCTGTGGGGTGTGGTCAGTTTATTACCCCTGTGGGGTGTGGTCAGCTCATTACCCCTGTGGGGTGTGGTCAGTTTATTACCCCTATGGGGTGTGGTCAGCTCATTACCCCTGTGGGGTGTGGTCAGTTTATTACCCCTGTGGGGTGTGGTCAGCTCATTACCCCTGTGGGGTGTGGTCAGTTTATTACCCCTGTGGGCAGTGGTCAGCTCATTACCCCTGTGGGGTGTGGTCAGTTTATTACCCCTGTGGGGTGTGGTCGGCTCATTAACCCTGTGGGGTGTGGTCAGTTTATGGGTGTGGTCAGCTCATTACCCCTGTGGGGTGTGGTCAGTTTATTACCCCTGTGGGGTGTGGTCAGCTCATTAACCCTGTGGGGTGTGGTCAGTTTATTACCCCTGTGGGGTGTGGTCAGCTCATTTACCCTGTGGGGTGTGGTCAGCTCATTAACTCTGTGGGGTGTGGTCAGTTTATTAACCCTGTGGGGTGTGGTCAGTTTATGGGTGTGGTCAGCTCATTACCCCTGTGGGGTGTGGTCAGTTTATTACCCCTGTGGGGTGTGGTCGGCTCATTAACCCTGTGGGGTGTGGTCAGTTTATGGGTGTGGTCAGCTCATTACCCCTGTGGGGTGTGGTCAGTTTATTACCCCTGTGGGGTGTGGTCAGCTCATTAACCCTGTGGGGTGTGGTCAGTTTATTACCCCTGTGGGGTGTGGTCAGCTCATTACCCCTGTGGGGTGTGGTCAGTTTATTACCCCTGTGGGCAGTGGTCAGCTCATTACCCCTGTGGGGTGTGGTCAGTTCATTAACCCTGTGGGGTGTGGTCAGCTCATTACGCCTGTGGGGTGTGGTCAGTTTATTACCCCTGTGGGGTGTGGTCAGCTCATTTACCCTGTGGGGTGTGGTCAGTTTATTTACCCTGTGGGGTGTGGTCAGTTTATTACCCCTGTGGGGTGTGGTCAGCTCATTACCCCTGTGGGGTGTGGTCAGTTTATTACCCCTGTGGGGTGTGGTCAGTTTATTACCCCTGTGGGGTGTAGTCAGCTCATTAACCCTGTGGGGTGTGGTCAGTTTATGGGTGTGGTCAGCTCATTACCCCTGTGGGGTGTGGTCAGTTTATGGGTGTGGTCAGCTCATTAACCCTGTGGGGTGTGGTCAGCTCATTTACCCTGTGGGGTGTGGTCAGTTTATTACCCCTGTGGGGTGTGGTCAGCTCATTACCCCTGTGGGGTGTGGTCAGTTTATTACCCCTGTGGGGTGTGGTCAGCTCATTACCCCTGTGGGGTGTGGTCAGTTTATTACCCCTGTGGGCAGTGGTCAGCTCATTACCCCTGTGGGGTGTGGTCAGTTCATTAACCCTGTGGGGTGTGGTCAGCTCATTACCCCTGTGGGGTGTGGTCAGTTTATTACCCCTGTAGGGTGTGGTCAGCTCATTTACCCTGTGGGGTGTGGTCAGTTTATTACCCCTGTGGGGTGTGGTCAGCTCATTACCCCTGTGGGGTGTGGTCAGTTTATTACCCCTGTGGGGTGTGGTCAGCTCATTACCCCTGTGGGGTGTGGTCAGTTTATTACCCCTGTGGGCAGTGGTCAGCTCATTACCCCTGTGGGGTGTGGTCAGTTTATTACCCCTGTGGGGTGTGGTCAGCTCATTAACTCTGTGGGGTGTGGTCAGTTTATTAACCCTGTGGGGTGTGGTCAGTTTATGGGTGTGGTCAGCTCATTACCCCTGTGGGGTGTGGTCAGTTTATTACCCCTGTGGGGTGTGGTCGGCTCATTAACCCTGTGGGGTGTGGTCAGTTTATGGGTGTGGTCAGCTCATTAACCCTGTGGGGTGTGGCCGTTTTATTACCCCTGTGGGGTGTGGTCAGTTTATGGGTGTGGTCAGCTCATTAACCCTGTGGGGTGTGGTCAGTTTATGGGTGTGGTCAGCTCATTAACCCTGTGGGGTGTGGTCAGTATGTTACCCCTGTGGGGTGTGGTCATCTTATTAACCCATTAGGGTGTGGTCAGCTTATGGGTGTGGTCACTTTATTAACCCTGTGGGGTGTGGTCAGCTCATTACCCCTGTGGGGTGTGGTCAGTTTATTACCCCTGTGGGGTGTGGTCAGCTCATTACCCCTGTGGGGTGTGGTCAGTTTATTACCCCTGTGGGCAGTGGTCAGCTCATTACCCCTGTGGGGTGTGGTCAGTTTATTACCCCTGTGGGGTGTGGTCAGCTCATTAACTCTGTGGGGTGTGGTCAGTTTATTAACCCTGTGGGGTGTGGTCAGTTTATGGGTGTGGTCAGGTCATTACCCCTGTGGGGTGTGGTCAGTTTATGGGTGTGGTCAGCTCATTAACCCTGTGGGATGTGGTCAGTTTATTACCCCTGTGGGGTGTGGTCAGCTCATTACCCCTGTGGGGTGTGGTCAGTTCATTAACCCTGTGGGGTGTGGTCAGTTCATTAACCCTGTGGAGTGTGGTCAGTTTATTACCCCTGTGGGTTGTGGTCAGCTCATTACCCCTGTGGGGTGTGGTCAATTTATTACCCCTGTGGGCAGTGGTCAGCTCATTACCCCTGTGGGGTGTGGTCAGTTTATTACCCCTGTGGGGTGTGGTCAGCTCATTAACCCTGTGGGGTGTGGTCAGTTTATTAACCCTGTGGGGTGTGGTCAGTTTATGGGTGTGGTCAGCTCATTACCCCTGTGGGGTGTGGTCAGTTTATGGGTGTGGTCAGCTCATTAACCCTGTGGGGTGTGGTCAGTTTATTAACCCTGTGGGGTGTGGTCAGTTTATTAACCCTGTGGGGTGTGGTCAGTTTATTACCCCTGTGGGGTGTGGCCGTTTTATTAACCCTGTGGGGTGTGGTCAGCTCATTACCCCTGTGGGGTGTGGTCAGTTTATGGGTGTGGTCAGCTCATTAACCCTGTGGGGTGTGGTCAGTTTATTACCCCTGTGGGGTGTGGTCAGCTCATTACCCCTGTGGGGTGTGGTCAGTTTGTGGGGTGTGGTCAGCTCATTACCCCTGTGGGGTGTGGTCAGTTCATTAACCCTGTGGGGTGTGGTCAGCTCATTGCCCCTGTGGGGTGTGGTCAGTTTATTACCCCTGTGGGGTGTGGTCAGCTCATTAACCCTGTGGGGTGTGCTCAGTTTATTACCCCTGTGGGGTGTGGTCAGCTCATTAACCCTGTGGGGTGTGGTCAGTTTATTACCCCTGTGGGGTGTGGTCAGTTTATGGGTGTGGTCAGCTCATTACCCCTGTGGGGTGTGGTCAGTTTATGGGTGTGGTCAGCTCATTAACCCTGTGGGGTGTGGTCAGTTTATTACCCCTGTGGGGTGTGGTCAGTTTATTAACCCTGTGGGGTGTGGTCAGTTTATTACCCCTGTGGGTTGTGGTCAGTTTATTAACCCTGTGGGGTGTGGTCAGTTTATTACCCCTGTGGGGTGTGGTCAGCTCATTAACTCTGTGGGGTGTGGTCAGTTTATTAACCCTGTGGGGTGTGGTCAGTTTATGGGTGTGGTCAGGTCATTACCCCTGTGGGGTGTGGTCAGTTCATTAACCCTGTGGGGTGTGGTCAGCTCATTGCCCCTGTGGGGTGTGGTCAGCTCATTACCCCTGTGGGGTGTGGTCAGTTTATTACCCCTGTGGGGTGTGGTCAGCTCATTACCCCTGTGGGGTGTGGTCAGTTTATTACCCCTGTGGGCAGTGGTCAGCTCATTACCCCTGTGGGGTGTGGTCAGTTTATTACCCCTGTGGGGTGTGGTCAGCTCATTAACCCTGTGGGGTGTGGTCAGTTTATTAACCCTGTGGGGTGTGGTCAGTTTATGGGTGTGGTCAGCTCATTACCCCTGTGGGGTGTGGTCAGTTTATGGGTGTGGTCAGCTCATTAACCCTGTGGGGTGTGGTCAGTTTATTAACCCTGTGGGGTGTGGTCAGTTTATTAACCCTGTGGGGTGTGGTCAGTTTATTACCCCTGTGGGGTGTGGTCAGTTTATTAACCCTGTGGGGTGTGTTCAGCTCATTACCCCTGTGGGGTGTGGTCAGTTTATGGGTGTGGTCAGTTTATTACCCCTGTGGGGTGTGGCCGTTTTATTAACCCTGTGGGGTGTGGTCAGCTCATTACCCCTGTGGGGTGTGGTCAGTTTATGAGTGTGGTCAGCTCATTAACCCTGTGGGGTGTGGTCAGTTTATGGGTGTGGTCAGCTCATTACCCCTGTGGGGTGTGGTCAGTTTGTTACCCCTGTGGGGTGTGGTCATCTTATTAACCCATTAGGGTGTGGTCAGCTTATGGGTGTGGTCACTTTATTAACCCTGTGGGGTGTGGTCAGTGCTATTTTAATTACAACTCCCATAGCTGAAACCCATCTGGCTAATCAACGATGGTTGATGGGGGTACCGGGGGGTCAAAGGGGAAACCAAACAACCACTACACAGGTGTGTGGCTCAACAAAGAAGAGCAAACTCATCAGGACAGGGCTCAGCAGTCTGTCCCCCCAACCCCCCCTCAAGGAAGAGGGACACTCATTTCAGGATACCGATGTTCAGATCTTGGACAGGGAAGATAGATGGTTTGAGAGAGGAGTGAAAGAAGCCATCTCTGAATGGGGGGGTCTGTGACATCACCTTTCTCCCATTTACAATCAGGTCGTTTTGATACTCCCAAAAAGATTGTCTCAGTAGATTGACCCAGGTGATGTGTCTCATGCTAATGACCCTCATTAGTATACAAAGGTGAAACTCGCATTTCAGCGACTCCCCTTTGACATCCCATGGAACCCCCATCAACCATCTTTGAAGAGCCAGATGGGTTTTAACTACTGTCGTTGACATGTGAAGAGCACCGACTAAACTGGGACCAGACCAGCCACCTTCAGAACTGAAGAAGCCTCTTGGATGAGAGAAGAAATGCCTTCAGAAAACGTTCTTATAGTCCAGTGGACTGACTTAAACAGCTTTGGATTTCCTGTTCAGTTACTTTGTGTTCTACGACTTTGAGGATTTCAATGAGGGAAGCGACTGAAGGTGTGATTTAACATGTTATCACAGAAATGGCGGTGGCTGCTGGACTGGACCCAGACCCTGTGGTGTTTGCTCGTGGGTGATGACGGACGCGATCTCCTTGGGGGCTGTGATCCCAGCGCGACTTTCTGGTAAAGCCAGAAATGCTGACAAACAGAAAACGTTCTTACCCTCCACCTCCACCTCTCGTTCGTTCTCTTCTGTCCGTTTTGAGCGAGGGTGGAACTTGCACTCGTACTCTCCGGAGGCGTCTGGCTGCAGCTGTCTGAGGGCCACCCTGAGGGCCCCGGCGGAGGTGTTGTGGTACAGCCACAAGCTGCCTTTGGGTTCCCACACATCCTTCTGGGAACTGGAGATCTTGGGATGGTTTGGAAGTTGTAGGTCGATCCTGTCGTACCGGGCCTGTGGGGACGGGTACCGGCAGATGAACTCCAGCCACCCCCCCTGGCAGCCCTTCACCCGGGATGAGACCACGTGTCCTGCTAGGAAGGAGAAGGCTTATATCACTGTGACCCTAGGGGCTGGGGGGTCGTTGGACTCGTTACCTGTGACGACGGAGAGGACGAGCAGAGCGACGGGCTTCATGGTTCACAATCCGGTCCAGGCTGGTCTCATGTGGGGGATTCTTACCGCACTGCCCATCCTCCTTCTCTGGTATTGCCATGCCGATTCTTCCTCAATCTGAGAGGAAGGGGTGGTGCTGTGGCGGCTCTGGGTTCTCTGGAGCTGTTTGGTTTGATCATGAGAGAACTGCAGCTCACAGGAAGTGGTTGTGTGATCGGAGCCCCGCCCAGCGTGAACACAACCACAAAGAGGAAGTCAAGCATGGTGCAAACAGGGTAGAGTTCCACAGACCAGAGGGACCTCCTCTCTCTCCTCTTCGTCCTCTCAATATGGGACCTTTAAATCTCCAGGTCCAGTTTGGGATGGACCAGAACCAATGGAAAGTGATTGTGGTCCTCTAGTGGTCAAATTGTGCTACTACCCACCTCTCAGCTCTTATTTCGTGGTGTATTCGTGTGATTGTGGATCATTTGTGGTCTTACAACTGTTTGTGTAAACTGAGTGTGTATTACTTCACACACCGTAACATGAATAACCCGATTTACTGTATTTTAATCGGTGAATTAATTTGCCGTGCACGTAGAGACCCAACATTAAAACTGTGACTTCGCGTTTTGACTCTTTGGTCCCTCGGCGGCTCCAGTCGAACACTTCCGGCTCCAGTCGACCTTCTTCCGGTAGGGGAAGCTGCTCGTTCGTTGTTAGTGTCTGTGAAGGTCGTGAGCTCCACAGGTGAGTCTCCGCTGACACACTCGCGTGAAACGAGCTCGTGAGGCTAACAGCAGTGTGTGAACGTTCACCAGACCGCCGCGTGCGGTGACGCGTGCGGTGACGCGAGCGGTGGGCCTCTCCCTCATTTCACGG
Source organism: Antennarius striatus (assembly GCF_040054535.1). Lineage (NCBI taxonomy): Eukaryota > Metazoa > Chordata > Actinopteri > Lophiiformes > Antennariidae > Antennarius > Antennarius striatus. The sequence continues at coordinate 26,600,494 of NC_090780.1, read as the reverse complement.
TACCCCCCCGTCTCTGGCAGGCTAACAAGCTAAGCTAACATAGGTGGAACGTTCGTAAAATAGGGAAACTCCGCGCGTGAAATAAAAACTGCTTCCGGGTTCAGGCGGTGCTGCTTTGATCTGCTAGCACGTTGTCTGTCCTTTGGCTAACGTTAGCTTAGCATCCGTTAGCTTAGCATCCGTCTGTCAGTGGTTTGCGACGCGTCTGTATTGGGTGTCAGCGGAGGAGCTGTGACGTCAGAGGTCACCAACGGTTACAGGTCAGCGGTTAACGGTAAAGAAGGTCAACGGTTAAGGTGTGTTCGGTTCTTTTGTCCCTAACCCCTAACCCCTAACCCTAACCCCTAACCCTAACCCTAACCCCTAACCCCTAACCCTAACCCTAACCCTAACCCCTAACCCTAACCCCTAACCCTAACCCCTAACCGCCTTCAGTCCAACCGTCTCCACTGTCCGACGCAGCTGTGAACCCCAGGACTGGTTAAAGAGGTGTACACAGGACTAGTTAACGGGTGAACACAGGACTAGTTAACGGGTGAACACAGGACTAGTTAACGGGTGAACATAGGACTACTTAACGGGGTGTTAACTACTCCTGTGTATACAGGACTAGTTAAAGGGGCGAACACAGGACTAGTTAAAGGGGCGAACACAGGACTAGTTAACGGGGCGAACACAGGAGTAGTTAACTGGGTGAACACAGGACTAGTTAACGGGGGGAACGCAGGACTAGTTAACGGGGTGAACACAGGACTAGTTAACTGGGTGAACACAGGACTAGTTAACGGGGTGAATATAGGACTAGTTAACGGGGTGTTAACTACTCCTGTGTACACAGGACTAGTTAAAGGGGTGAACACAGGACTAGTTAAGGGGTGAACACAGGACTAGTTAAGGGGTGAACACAGGACTAGTTAAGGTGATCCCGCCCCTCTCACCTGTGTTTGGTGTCGTCCAGGTGTCCATTATGATTCTTCCCAAGCCGGTGATGAGGGGGATGCTGGCGAAGCGCCTGAGGTTCCACCTGCCCGCCGCCCTGGGGTTGTCCATCCTGACTGCACTGGTGTTCAAGGTGAGAGGACAAAGTGGTGTTGCTGTCATGTGACCTCACACACCACATGCTGGTGGTTCACAGACGTCCTCTTGTGTCCTCAGTACACGGTGACAGAACCCAGGAAGGCGGCCTACGCAGAGTTCTACAAGCACTACGACGCAGACAAAGAGTTCAACGCCATGAGGGAGGCGGGCGTGTTCCAGAGCGTCCAGCCTGTCGAGAAGTGAAGCTGGACTCGTCTGGTTCTGTCCTCTGTGGACGGAACCGAGTCTGGTTCTCTAATCTCTCCCATCATGCCTCGTGTTCTTCTTCACTGCTTCCTGCCAGAGGATCGTCCTCTGAACCTGATCTAATGTGGATTTTTGTTCCTCTAAATAAAATATTCTGTCAATGTAAAGGTGTGATTGTGAGTGTATTCTCCTGAAACCCCACCTGTCACTGGGGGTCAGGTCTTCAGCCGTGTGTGTGTGTGTGTGTGTGTGTGTGTGAAGGTTGGTGGAGACACTAGATCAGAATCGGAATCCCTTAATAATAAATCAAACGATTGATTGCGGTTCATCAGATGCTTGATGACGTCATTCACACAAACTGCTGGACATCATGGATGATGTCAGACACTCTGCCCACCGTTACAACAACCAGAGGACTAGGTAGTAGTAGAGCAGCCTGACCACCAGAGGACTAGTTAGTAGTAGAGCAGCCTGACCATCAGGGGCTGCAGGACCAACAGACTGAAGTCCTTCATCCCTGGAGCACCAGACTGCTCCAGTCCTCACTGGGGGAGAAGAGCTGAGGGACGAAACGCACACTAACCATGAACACTAGAAACAGTTTAATCCATTCATTCTGATTTACGCCCCTTTTGTATATTTCATGGTGTTATTTTCATTCTTCTTGTGTGATAGTGTGTGTTCACTGTGCTGCATGTACTACTGCTACAGTACTACTACTACCACTATTGCTACTACTACTGCTACTACTACTAATACCTCTACTACTACTACTACTGAAAAGTACTAGTACTACTACTAATACTACTACTAATACTACAACAACTACTACTACTAGTAATACTACTATTGCTGCGTCCTGTCACTAACATGAGACAACGTTGCCATAGTGACGCCACCAGCGCCTGCAGCGCCCCCCCGCGGCGGCCGCCGGTACTCCCGCCTTTGTGTCGCTGCTCTTCCGGGTTCCGGGTGTCGCGAGCTGCTGAACCACACCGCCCGACACCGGAGAACCGGCGGCCGGTGAAGCGAGTCCTCGGTGAACGTCGGTACCGGAATGAGCCACGGACGTCCCGCCGGCCGGCGGCAGTAACGGACGGCCAGCGGCGCTGCAGAGGACGGGCAGGGACCGGTTCGTCCCGGGGGGGCCATGGAGACGGACCGGGTCCAGATGAGGAGCCGTCCCCGCAGGTACGCTCTGCTAACGATGCTAACGGTGCTAACGCGGTGTGACGTATCTGCTGCCCGTCAGGGGGTCCGGTCAGCCGCCGGTAACCGGAAACACTTCCGTTTGGAGGGTGAAACTCCCACGCGCTCCGGGAAGCTTCCGGTGACGGAACGGCGACTGTGTTCCTGACGCAGAGCCAATGAACACCGGGGGGTCAGCCCGAGCTAACCCGAGCTAACCGTTAGCCACCTCCGTGTCTCTGTTGCTCCAGGCAGCTGAAGAAGCTGAGTGAGGACAGCCTCACCAGGCAGCCGGAGGAGGTCTTCAACGTCCTGGAGAAGCTGGGCGAAGGGTGAGTCAGGAGACCCCCCAGGACCAGCTGGGTGCTCTGACACCTGGTCTGACATGTGGTCTCAGATCTGATCTGAGATCAGTTCTGACATCTGGTCTGACATCTGGTCTGACATCTGGTCTGACATCTGGTCTCAGATCTGATCTGAGATCAGTTCTGACACCTGGTCTGACATCTGGTCTGACATGTGGTCTCAGATCTGGTCCGAGATCTGGTCTCGGTCAGATCTGGTCCTGGTGATGGTTCCTCTATCTAACTGTAATGTTAACAGCTGTCCTTCAACCATTGGTAGTGATCACTGATCAATCAGCGGACCATCAGTTGATTGATCAGTGATCACCAGCTGATTGATCAGTGCTTGTTGTCTCGTGTCCTCTTCCTGTCTGACTTCCTGTCTGACTCCACCTCCATTGCTCTCGCTCCTCCTCTCTGCTGCTCATCTACAGAAGCATCACCTCCTCACTTCCTGTTTCTCAACTCACTTCCTGTTGTGGGACGGCCATGTGACATTTGGACTTTTGAACGTGTGTGTGAGTGTGCAGGTCGTATGGCTGTGTGTTCAAAGCCCACTATAAGGAGACGGGGGAGATCGTGGCCATCAAACAGGTTCCTGTGGAGTCAGACCTGCAGGAGATCATCAAGGAGATCTCCATCATGCAGCAGTGCAACAGGTAACGGCCCCAGTGGCTGCTGGGAGGCCCACGAGAGCATAAAAGGTCAAAGTGTCTAAAAATAGTAGATAGATAGATACTTTATTAATCCCGCAGGAAATTGTATATATCCACTGCTCAGGCATTACATAACGAATAATACTGGATAAACACCAGGAGAAAAAGAAACACTGACATCACAGGACATACCACAAGACATACATTACACTAACAGGACTTATATACTAAACTATAAAATATAAACAGTATAAAATTAAAATATAAACAGTATAAAATGAAATTAAATCCATTCAACCCCGTGCTGACCTCCCACCTCCCCCCCGCTCCTCCTGAGAGAGTCATTGTACCCCCTGATGGCACGGGGCACGAAGGAGGACCTCAGCCTCTCTGTGGAGGCGCTGTGTGACAGCAGTCTGCCGCTGAAGGTGCTTCTCTGCTGGGAGAAGGTGGTGTGTAGTGGGGGGGGGCTGGTGTTGTTCATGATAGCCTTAACTTAGACATGGTCCTGCTCCCCAGAACCGTCTCCACAGAGTCCAGGCTCAGCCCGACCACTGAGCCCGCTCTGTGGATGAGTCTGTTCAGACGGTCCATATCTCTTTTCCTGGCCCCCCCACCCCAACACACAATGGCGTATGACAGCACACTGGAGACTACGGACTGATAGAACATGAGAAGGAGCTTAGGACAGATGTAGAAGGAGGCCAGCCTCCTCAGGAAGTACATCCTGCTCTGCCCCTTCTTGTACACACAGTCCCAGTTGAGTGACCAGTCCAGTCTGCTGTCTAGCTGCAGTCCCAGGTACTGATAGTTTCCTACCCCCCCCACCTCACTGCCTTCCATGATCACTGGCTGTGGAGAGGGAGGTGCCCGCCGGAAATCCAGAACCATCTCCTTGGTCTTGGAGACGTTGAGCTGGAGCTGGTTCTGTTGGCACTACTCCACGAAGTCAGCCACCAATGCTCTGTACCCCCCTCATACAGCCACCAATGCCCTGTACCCCCCCTCATCACCCTCCAGGATACATGCCACTATCGCAGTGTCATCGGAGTACTTCCGTATGTGGCATGTATCCGAGTCGTGCTTGAAGTCCGATGTGTAGAGGGTGAAGAGAATGGGGGAGAGAACGGTCCCCTGTGGCGCCCCCGTGCTGCTGGTCACCATAGAAGACAAACAGTTCCCCATACGGACGTACTGGGGTCTGTCCGTTAGGTAGTCCGTAATCCAGCTCACGAGGTAGGGGTCCACAGCCATGGAGGTCAGTTTATCCTGCAGGAGCCGGGGCTGGATGGTGTTGAAGGCGCTCGAAAAGTCAAAGAAGAGCACTCTGACGGCACAGCCCCCGGCGTCCAGGTAGGAGAGCACACGGTGGAGGAGGTACAAGACAGCGTCGTCAACCCCAACCTTGACCTGTTAGGCAAACTGGAGAGGGTCCATAGCACCCTGCACCTGTGGACGCATGAGCTCCAGGACCAGTCGCTCTAGGGTCTTCATTACGTGGGAGGTAAGAGCGACCGGTCGGTGGTTGTTGAGCTCAGTAGGGCGTCTTTTCTAGGGTACCGGGACGATGCAGGAGGTCTTCCTCAGCGTCGGGACCCTCCCCAGCCGCAGACTGAGGTTAAACAATTGCTGCAGGGGGTCCCCTAGTTCCGTAGCACAGGCTCGGAGGAGTCTTGGGGAGACCTTATCTGGTCCAGCCGCCTTATAGGGACGGAGCCTCCTCAGCGTTGTCGTCACCAGGTCTGCAGTGATGATGGTCTCGGTCGTGGTGGGAGCAGGAAGTCGTAGCGAAGTTGGAAGTCCAGTGGTTGAGGTGGGGCCGTAGAGCTTCGCAGTTCTTGGAGTGGGCTCGGGAGAAGTGGCAGGGGTGGAAGGAGAGGAAACACAGGAGGAGGGACCATCAGTGGAGCGGTCTCCAGGGCCGGGAGAGGCCTGGGATGAGGAGCCGGGAGTGGTGGGGGAGCTGAACCGATTGAAAAAGCTGTTTAGTTCATTCGTTCGTTCACTGTTCCCCTCCACAGTGCTGCGCCCTTTCCCGTGTCCGGTGATGGTTCTCATCCCATTCCAGACCTCCTGCACCTGGTTGCACCCCAGCTGCTTCTCCAGCTTCCTCCTGTACGCCTCCTTGGCCTCCCTCAGGCAGAGTCTCACTTCCTGCTGGGCCTTCCTCATCTCCTCCTCGTTCTTGCTCCTGAACGCCCGCTTCTTCCTGCTCAGGACAGCCTTAACTTCCTTGGTTACCCAGGGTTTGTTGTTGGGGTAACACCTGACTGTCCTGACAGGGGCCACGGTGTCCACACAGAAGTTCATGTAGTCTGTAAAACACTGAGCTGCCCCCTCAATGTCCTCCCCATGTGAGCCCACGATGACATCCCAGTCGGTGGTCTGGAAGCAGTTCCTCAGCATCTCCTCTGCTTCCGGGGACCACCTCCTGACCTGTCGTGTTGTTGCTGGCAGCCGTTTCACCAGCGGGATGTAGGTGGGCTGTAGGTACACTAGGTTATGATCTGATTTAACTAGTGGGGGGAGGGGGTGGCGGTGTATGCCTCCTTAGCATTAGCGTAGAACAGATCGATGGTTCTGTTCTTCCGTGTGGGACAGTCTACACACTGGACCATAGTGGGGAGAGATGAGTCCAAGGTGACGTGGTTAAAGTCACCGGTGATAATGACGAGCGCCTCCGGGTGCCGGGTCCGAAGAGCAGAGGTGGTCCCACAGATGGTCTCTCGTGCCGTCTCAGGGTCCGCCCGTGGAGGGATGTAGACGGTGAGGACAATAACGTGTGAGAATTCACGCGCCAGGTAGTAGGGTCTGATGCTAACAGCTCTTAGATTGTGGTTACACAGTGTTGATTTCACCGTCACATGTCCCGGATGGCACCATCTATCGTTGGTATAGATAATTAATCCACCACTTAGTAGGTCAAAAGTGTAATTTTTCCAAGACTACATTTCCCACAATGCAGTACTTAATCCCATTTGAACTCTGACTAAACGCTGTGAACAAAATTAACGTCCTAACTTCTGTCTGATGTTATTTTTCTTCATTGATTGATAGTTTGATCCTTGATTGATGGAGTTCTGTGGGTTTAATAACCTGACAAATGAAAAGGATTTATGTTAGAACAGAGAAACAAACAAACATGTTTTTTCTGTCTAACTGTAATGTTTGGAACTAGAATCAGTCAGAAATTCAGTTATTTAACATTAAGGAGTAGTTACATTTAGTTACATTACACTGAGTTACATTTAGTTACATTTATTAGTTACATTAAGGAGTAGTTACATTTAGTTACATTACACTGAGTTACATTTAGTTACATTTATTAGTTACATTAAGGAGTAGTTACATTTAGTTACATTACACTGAGTTACATTTAGTTACATTTATTAGTTACATTAAGAAGTAGTTACATTTAGTTACATTACACTGAGTTACATTTAGTTACATTTATTAGTTACATTAAGGAGTAGTTACATTTAGTTACATTACACTGAGTTACATTTAGTTACATTTATTAGTTACATTAAGAAGTAGTTACATTTAGTTACATTACACTGAGTTACATTTAGTTACATTTATTAGTTACATTAAGGAGTAGTTACATTTAGTTACATTACACTGAGTTACATTTAGTTACATTTATTAGTTACATTAAGGAGTAGTTACATTTAGTTACATTACACTGAGTTACATTTAGTTACATTTTTTAGTTACATTAAGAAGTAGTTACATTTAGTTACATTACACTGAGTTACATTTAGTTACATTTATTAGTTACATTAAGGAGTAGTTACATTTAGTTACATTACACTGAGTTACATTTAGTTACATTTATTAGTTACATTAAGGAGTAGTTACATTTAGTTACATTACACTGAGTTACATTGAGTTACATTTATTAGTTACATTAAGGAGTAGTTACATTTAGTTACATTACACTGAGTTACATTTAGTTACATTTATTAGTTACATTAAGGAGTAGTTACATTTAGTTACATTACACTGAGTTACAATTAGTTACATTTATTAGTTACATTAAGGAGTAGTTACATTTAGTTACATTACACTGAGTTACATTTAGTTACATTATTAGTTACATTTGGCCCTTTGAGGACAGCTGTGATGCTGATGTGGCGCCTGTGGAAATGAGTTTGACTCTTAGAATGTTCTGTTGACCCCTCTAGAGGCTCCTAGAATGCTCCGTTGACCCCTCTAGAGACACTTAGAATGTTCCGTTGACCCCTCTAGAGACACTTAGAATGTTCCGTTGACCCCACTAGAGGCTCCTAGAATGTTCCGTTGACCCCTCTAGAGGCTCCTAGAATGTTCCGTTGACCCCTCTAGAGACTCTTAGAATGTTCTGTTGACCCCACTAGAGGCTCCTAGAATGTTCCGTTGACCCTTCTAGAGACTCCTGGAGGTCTGTCCCTGTTGTTGCTATGGCGATGACTGTTTCCTACACACCAGTGCTCAGGTTCTTCTCTGTTCAGTCCCCATGTGGTCCATTACTACGGCAGCTACTTCAAGAACAGTGACCTCTGGATTGTCATGGAGTACTGCGGCGCCGGGTCGGTGTCCGACATCATCCGGATCCGGAACAAGACGGTAGGAACGGTGCGTGAGGTCTGAGGACGGATCGCCGCAGTGCTCCCGCCCCTCATTGGTCTTTACTTTGCTGGTGCAGCTGACGGAGGAGGAGATCGCAACCATCCTGCACTCCACCCTGAAGGGTCTGGAGTATCTGCACTTCATGAGGAAAATCCACAGAGACATCAAAGCGGGGAACATCCTGCTGAACAGTGAGGGTCAGGCCAAGCTGGCTGACTTCGGCGTGGCGGGACAGCTGACGGTAAGGCCACGCCCCTCAGCTGGGACGTGTTCAGGTCTGCTGATCTGTTACCCTTGACAAAGGGTCACAAATGTCAGAGCAGGGTGCAGAAGATTCTCTTCAGTGTCTTCTCCCTGTCCCCCCCCCAGGACACCATGGCCAAGAGGAACACTGTGATTGGGACGCCCTTCTGGATGGCCCCAGAGGTCATTCAGGAGATCGGCTACAACTGCGTGGCCGACATCTGGTCTCTGGGGATCACGGCCATAGAGATGGCCGAGAAGAAGCCGCCGTACGCCGACATCCACCCCATGAGGGTGAGGGCTGGGCGTGTCGTCTGTGCGAAAGGTGTGTCTGTGCGGTCCGACTGAGCCTGTGTCCTCCCTCAGGCCATCTTCATGATTCCCAGCAATCCCCCGCCAACCTTCAGGAACCCGGATCTGTGGTCCCCCTCGTTCAGAGACTTCATCAGCCAGTGTTTGGTGAAGAACCCTGAAAACAGGGCAACCGCCACCCAGCTGCTGCAGGTGAGTGACGGGTCGGGTGTTCCTGAGGGGTCTGAGGGCTCGGGTGTTCCTGAGGGGTCGGGTGTTCCTGAGGGGTCGGGTGTTCCGGGAACAGCTGTTGGTGTCTGCCTGACTTGAACCTTCCTCTTGTTCTGCCCCCCCAGCACCCCTTCATCAAGTCGTCAAAGCCCACGTCCATCCTCAGGGCCCTGATCGCAGACGCCATGGAGATCAAACTGAAGAGGCAGCAGGAGGCGGAGCTTAGGGAGCAGGACGGCGACGAGGGCGAGCACTCGGTACGGACAGGAAGCCGTTGCGCTCTGCTCTAGTCCAGGTGGGAATGGCGCCCTCGTGTGATTGCACCTGATATGTTTCAGGATGAGGATGAGGTGGACCAGGGGACCATGGTGCAGGTGGGAACGGGCCCCTTAGGAACCGTACGTTCTACCGGTTCCCTCGCTGGAACCATGATTGAGCACGAAGACACAGGAACACTGCATGCGCAGCTGGGCACCATGGTGATCAACCAGGAGGACGAGGACGGCACCATGAAGAGTAAGAGCTGGGACAGGGGCCCCAAGGGTCCTCACTGGGCCCCCACCAGGCCCTCTGAGGGGAGGGGATATGGGCTGCTGCACCTAACATTAGCGCTGCTGCAGTTAACATTAGCGCTGCTGCACCTAACATTAGCGCTGCTGCAGTTAACATTAGCGCTGCTGCACCTAACATTAGCGCTGCTGCACCTAATATTAGTGCTGCTGCAGTTAACATTAGCGTTGCTGCAGTTAACATTAGCGCTGCTGCAGTTAACATTAGCGCTGCTGCAGCTACCTTTAACGCTGCTGCAACTACGGTTAGTGCTGCTGCAGCTAACTAGAGCCACACGGAGCAGGAATCTGGTGCTGAAAAGAGATCAGCCAAGGAAGGTGATCTTGGTATTAACCACGATTACCCACAAAGCCTAGAGGCTGTGATCAATCGACAGAGGTTCACATCCCAGATCCCATTAGCCGCAGGCGCTAAGCAGTTGTGAGTGGTCAGTTGGTTTCTCCTGACAAAGGCGCTGTGCTAGCCGCAGACACGCTAACGTGAGCTGCACTGCTAGGTGCAGGTGTCTGAGGTGTGTCACGCGATGCTGCAGGGTGTTACTGATGTTAACAACACAACAGTGTCTGCACCTGTTTAACATTCAACCCCTCGTTCAACCTGAGGGGTCAAAGGTCATATCCTGTGTGTCCTGTGATGTCCTCTGCAGGGCGGGACGAGACGCTGCCACTGGCCAAGCCGTCTTTCCTGGAGTACTTTGAGCGGAAAGAGACCGTTGGTCAGAATCACGACGGAGGAAGACGAGAACAGGAGACGGAGAACCGCCAGCGCCTCGCCGAGGGAGACCTCCAGGTGGTGAGTGGGCTGGGGTGTTCCCCCCCGTTGGTGGGTTCTCTCCGGGTTTACCCTTCTCCTGGCGGATCAGTCCGTAGGTGTGAGTGTGTGTGTGAGTGGTGGTTCGTCTGTCGTGTGTCTACTCGGCGTGTTGGCGATGTGTCCGGAGCGTCCCCCGCCTCCCGCCCGTACGTCCACTGGGATTGGCACCAGCAACCCCCGTGACCTGCCAAAGCAGAAAGCAGCGTTCATAAGAATGATCAGGAAACATGAAGGTATTCTGTCATCAACCAATCACAGGCTGCCTCCTCTGTAGCCAGGTGTGTCACACATGGAGATGCTAAATAGCTAGCATCACTGGCCAACCTGAGGCACAGGTGTCCTGGAGAGCCGTCTGCCTCCACCCAGTGGTTGTGGGGCTCCGTGTTGCCTTGATGGTCTGGTTGTGGGGCTCCGTGTTGTCTTCAGGCTGGTGGGGAATCAGAGCGTTGGGATGAGGAGCTCGTTTCTTCTTCGGGGCTCTTTGATGCTCGTCACACGTCTGGATGAGTTTAATTTTAGATCGGGTTATTTCTGGACTCGAGCAGCTGTTTTGTCCAGAACGTCTTCATGTTTCCAGCGTTCTGGAGTCTGATCAGCTGCTCTGATGCCCATTGGTTGGTGGATTTTGACGCTAGGTTAGGAGTTACGGTTAGGGTTAGGGTTAGGGTTAGGGGTTAGGGTTAGCCGGTTAGGGTTGGGGGTTAGGGTTAGGGGTTGGGGGTTAGGGTTAGGGGTTGGGGGTTAGGGGTTTAGGGTTGGGGGGTTAGGGGTAGGGGGTTAGGGTTGGGGGTTAGGGTTAGGGGATTAGGGTTAGGGGTTGAGGGTTGGGGGGGTTAGGGTTAGGGGGTTAGGGTTAGGGGTTAGGGGTTTAGGGTTGGGGGGTTAGGGTTAGGGGGTTACGGTTAGGGGGTTAGGGTTAGTGGTTTAGGGTTAGGGGGTTAGGGTTGGGGGTTAGGTTTAGGGGTTGAGGGTTGGGGGGTTAGGGTTAGGGTTTGAACGCCTCCCCAGAACATCCGGTGTGAAGTACATGTCTGTATTATTAATGAAAGGCAGAACCCATCGCCATCAAGTTGGTCCTTTCTACATCCCCCACTGACCCCCTCCCTTCAGATTAACCATCTGAAAAAGGTTACTCATCTTCATCGTTGTCATCGTCACCAGAACATCAGTAAAACCAGCGCCGGGTTTACTGAGTCCTGCAGGTCATTTATTTTTAAGTGGCTATGCAGTTGTTTTTTCTAGTGTGTGTGTGTGTGTGTGTGTGTGTGTGTGTGTGTGTGTCTGTGTGCTTCTGAAATGGAACGTTTCTTTTAGCTCGTATGCTAAATGTTTAATGACTCTGGGTATTTTCGTGCTTGGTAAACAAAGCTTCACTGCTGCCCCTTAGAACAAGGAAAAGTCAACCAGAGCATCAACAACCGAAAACAGAAAATCTAAATCAATCGATCGATCAGTCAATCAATTAATCCATCAATCCATTGTCGTGAATTTGGTCTACCTCACTTTCACAGAATAAACCTGGTCCATCGTCCCATCACATCTGGGATGTGTTTCTGACAGCTGCTATTCATGGTGAAGAGAGAGTGTTGATCATGGGGATACTGGTCAGTTCCCTTGTTTCCATTAAACAAGAGCCATAAGTAGTTCATCATCAGGCTAACAAATCAGTGGCCAGAGACCTCGATGGTGGGGCTCAGGGTTACAATAAATTCGGGTTAGAATAAATTTGGGTTAGGGTTATGTTCAGGTTAGGAGTTAGGGTGGTTGGGGTTTGGGATAGGAGTTAGGGTAAGTTCGGCTCGGGTGAAGTCAGGGTTGGGGTAAATTGGGGTTAGGAGTTAGGGTAATAGGGTCAGAGATGGGGTAAACTGGGGTTAGTGAGAATTGGGGTATGGTTAGGGTAAATTAGGCCTAGTTAGAATAAGGGGTAAGGTTGGTTAGGGTTAATTGGAGTTTGGGTTAGTTGGGGTTAGGGGTGGAGTTGGGGTTGGAGTTAGAGTTAGTGAGGGTTAGGGTAAGTTTGGGTAGGGTGAATTGGGGTAGGATTAGGGGTTAGGATAAATTGGATTAGGGTAAATTGTGGTTAGGGGTTCGTTGGGGATATGATTAGGTATTCGGGTGAATGAGGGTTACGGATTAGAGTAAATTAGGGTTAGGTTTACGGTATATTGGGGTTGGGTTTAGGGATTAGGGTGTGTTGTGGTTAAGGTTGGAGTTGGGGTTTGAGTGAGTTAAGGTTAGTGTTAGTTGGGGTTAGGGTTAGTTTGGCTTAGAGTTAGTTGGGGCCTCTCTTTTTGGTTTAGAGTCAGTGTTGCTGCAGGTCAAACTGTTGACACCTGATATCTGGGCGTGTTCTTTGCCCTGGTGTGGTCCACCCGTAGGACCTCCTGTGAGAAGAACAAGGACGCCTTGTTATTTTAGCCCCATCGATCGTGGGTAATAAATAGCAGTGGAGGAGAGTGCTGCTGGTAAACGCTGACACAGGGAATTCCTCGGGGAAGCGCTAAAGAAGGTATTAGGTCGCCATCCAGTAGAGAAAACCTTTGGAAGCTTGTCGGACCCCATCATCAGTGCTGACAGGCACTGACCTTCAACATCTGATTCTGGGTCTTAGATCTTCAACCCATACCCTCATCCAGCGATGTGATCTGAAAACTGCAGAAGGATTTGATGCTACTCAAGCTGGTGCCTTCATTCAGGTCTGGTGTGTGTGCAGGTCAGCACATGGTCGGTGGAGGAGCTGCACCTTCGTCTGGCCTCCCTGGACCCTCAAATGGAGCAGGAGATCGAGGAGATCCGCCAGCGCTACCAAGCCAAGAGGCAGCCCATCCTGGACGCCATCGAGGCCAAAAGGCGACGGCAGCAGAACTTCTAAAGAAGCTCCCCCTCCTCTGAGACGTTCCTCTGACGTTCTCTGCAGCCGTTGACTGAGAGCATGTAGAAGGTTTGGCAGCTGGACTCCTCATGGCATCGGATTCAGAGGTTCGGCACGTTTTGGCATCTTCAGATGAGCTGAGTCTGAAGTAAGTGTTTTGTTTTTGTGGAGAAGTGAACCATATAAAGACGTTTTGGACCATCGGCAGCTCCTGTGGAGATTCTTCTGGTTTTGCTGAATCGGTACATCCTTACTTGATCAAAGGTTTCCTGTCTCTGTTAAATGTTGCTGCTTCTGGGTCTTCATCTTCCTCTTCCTCCCTGGATGGTGAAGTTCTTCAGTCTTCTTTTAGAAACGGTTGTAAAGCACACAGATGATGATTGGCAGATGTTTAGTTCATCTGAGGCTGCACACGCCAAACATCCACCACCTTCATCCCATCCAGTCTTCCTCACCCAAAACCAGAAAACAGTCCAGAATAGGTTGGAAGGTTTTTTTCCAGGTCATGTGATTTGTGGGAATTTCAGAGTCTCAGGACAAATTCCTGCTCTTGAATATTCTTTTGTTGCTGTTTGATCTGGATTCAGTCGTTTACACTGCGATGAAGCCTGCGGCCTCTAGGTGGCGGTGTGACTATCAGCGGTGATCACAGATCATGAATGAAGTGAGGCAGGCGGCGGTGGAGTATCCAATCAGGGACCTTCTTTGATGACTGTTTGTGACTGCAGCTCACTGCTGGGTCCAGAAGGTCCTGTTGTGTGGTGCCATCCAGGACTGGGGTCCATTACAAACCAGGACCAGGTCCAAGGATCCATTTCAAACCAGGACCGGGTCCAAGAACCAGGGACAACCTTGACAGACTCGTTTAAACTAGCTTGGAATGATCCGCCTCAGCCGTTTATTTCTGTTCACAAGAGATGTTTCTATTTTTCTACCTGTAGCATTAGCATTAGCGTTTAAACGGACAGGAACATTTTTAAAAACAAAATCCAGCTTCTCAGGACTGTATAGACTGTTTGTGTGTGTGTGTGTGTGTGTGTGTGTGTGTGTGTGTGTGTGTGTGTGTGTGTGTGTGTGTGTGTGTGTGTGTGTGTGTATGATTTAGAATTGGTTTGAGTTTGTTATTGTTGTCTTTGTCAGAAGTCTGAATTGGATTTAAATAAGGGCTTTCTACCTTCTGAATTTGTTAGTTTAGTTTCTCCATTCCAGAGTCACACCGGATCATTAGTCCATTCCAGAGTCACACCGGATCATTAGTCCATTCCAGAGTCACACCGGATCATTAGTCCATTCCAGACTCACACCTGATCACTGGAAAAGTGTTTTCTGTTGATCGGGTTTGACCTCAGAACTGGATTCACCTTCATGAAGCCCCAGTTGGACGTTCTGTTTAGATGTTTAGATGTTTGAAGTTTTTGTCAATCTTCTCTCCTCTTCTGGTATCGATCCAAAATCTTCGTTTTATTTTGTTCTGCACGCGTGACGTCACTGTGGAGGTTCTGCTTCTCTGTCTAATAAAGATACAAAATTAAAATTTAGTCTTTGTTGTCAGTTCTTGGGTGATGGGTTAGGGTCGGACCCAATCCGACAGAGTCGGGTCGGACAAACCCTACCAGGTTGGGTCACACGATGCCTACCAGGTCAGGTCAACTGAACCCTACAGGGTCGGGTTGGTTGAGCCCTACCTGGTTCAGTCAGACGATCCCTACTGGGTCGGGTTGGTTGAAACCCCACAGGGTGTGGTCACACGGACCGACCAGGTCGGGTCGACCAAGCCTTCAGGCTCAGATCAGAAGATCACTACAGAGTCTGGTTGGTTGAACCATACCGGTTAGGGTCGAATGAAGTCTACAGTCAGGTCAGACAATCTGTACTGGGTCAGGTTGATTGTATCCCACGGGGTCGGGTCACAGGGACCCTTCCAGGTCAGGTCACAGGGACCCTTCGGGGTTGGGTCACAGGGACCCTTCCGGGTCAGTGTTAGGGAGTGAAGAACGTTTCAGACTGATATGTATTTTAATTGTTTTAATTGTCAGACATGATTCCATGAATTTGTCATCAGCTGATCTACAGGAACCGTGAGTTACTCAAGGCTACGAGCTGCTAGCATGATGCTACCTCATTGGTGCTGAAGAGCAGTGGCCCAGTTGGATGAAACTGTTACAACCGGGTTTAGAACCGGTTTGGGATGGTTTACCCAAACCGGTTTACTCATCTAGCCTACTGTTTAGCTAGCAGCTAGCAGCAGCGTGTGCATTCTTCTACATGTTTCAGTGTTCTCTTCGTCATTCTTGGTGTCTTGGCTTTTATTTGACAGGACAGTTGGGGGGTGGGGGTCATGCAGGACTAGAGTTAGACGTGGACTGGAGCCTCCACAGAGGGGCTGCAGGAGACGGGCCGGACCTCTGAAGCAACCCTCTTGGGGGGGACTGTTCTGGGATCTGATTTGACTGAAAGCATCAGAACTTCCTCCTTAGGTTCCACGCGTGTGATGGATGTTCCACGTAGCTGTAGTTGATGACGCCGCCGTCGTCCTGGTCGTTGATGTCATCAGTCAGACTCTGGCTGTCCTGGTCTGACCCGTCTTCCTCGGCAGCCCACATGGTTCTGAAGCTGCTGTTCCTCACCGATGCCTCCAGAGCCTTCTGGCGCCGGTAGAAGTGGGAGAACTTATTGAAGATGATGGTGATGGGCAGCGCCACCACCAGGGTCCCGCCCAGGATGCAGCCGCCGGCTGCCAGCTTCCCCCCCACCGTGACCGGGACCACGTCCCCGTAGCCCACGGTGGTCATGCTGACGGTGCCCCACCACCAGCAGGCCGGGATGGTGTCAAGACCCGCGTCCTGGAAACAGGTGTAAGACGAGAACTGGTCTGAACGGGTCCAGACCACTCTGAACTGGTCTGAACTGGTCTGAACCAAATGGAACTCGGCTGGAACCTGTGAGGAACCGCTTACCACCAGGGACGGCGTGATGGAGCCTTACCTCCTCATACTCAGCGGTGTAGGCGATGCCTGAGAAGACGGACACGCCCACAGCCAGGTAGAGCAGCAGGATGCCCACCTCCCGGTAGCTGTGCTGGAGGCAGAACAGGGGCACCTTCAGAACCCCCCATCAAAGACTACGAACCTGCTCACCCGGACCTGAGACCACAGTGGTCTGATAAACCTGGACCAGCTGATCCAGGACCAGTTTCCTGTCCACCACAGTGGAAGGAGGAGGAAACCCCCCACAGACTCACCCGAAGAGTCGCACCCAGTGACCTGAGACCTGTGGAGTGTCGGGCCAGCTTCAGGACCCTGAAGATCCTCATGAGCCGGAACACCTGAGGAACGGACACCAAGAGGTGATCACAGGGGGCCTCACACGCATTTACATTCCCGCCCTCACCAGAAACACCCAACCTGAACGAGTCGTCCCAGGTCTCCTAGTTCAGGCTCTGCCCCCGCCGTCAGGTCGAACACCAGGATGACGTAGATGGGGGCCATGGACACCAGGTCGATGATGTTCAGAGGGTGCTGGAAGAACTTCCTCCGGTTTGGAGCAAGCAGCAGCCGCATCGCCACCTCAAACACAGAGGGAGAACGTCACTCGTGCGTCCACCTCAAGGAGCAGCAGCCCATCATCTCCTCACCTCAAAGGTGAACCAGCAGGTGCAGAACACCTCCAGCACCTGCAGAGACGAATCCTCCAGCAGTGTCCCATCCCCGTCCAGGTTCTGGAGGAAGACCATAGGCGTCGGAAGACTAAAGGGAGGTCAACCGGGACGCATCGCTAAAGTGATGCTGACGTGACGCTAATGTGATGCTAAAGTGACGCTAACGTCATTTCTGTGATCAGGATCCTGAAAACCCTGGAGACAGAAGAGGGAAGGGGGAGCAGCAGAAGTCCCAGAAGAACCTGGTCCATGTTGTACAACCTGGAAACGCCCGTCCTCCCACTATCCCCCATTCAACACTTAACCCCAGTAAAAAAGTCAAGGTTCATGCAGTGAAACAGTCCAGGTTCACGCAGTGAAACAGTCCATGTTGACGCAGTGAAACAGTCCAGGTTCACGTAGTCAAACAGTCCGGGTTCACAAGGTGAAAAAGTCCGGGTTCACGCAGTGAAATGGTCTGGGTTCACACAGTGAAACAGTCCGGGTTCACACAGTGAAACAGTCCGGGTTCACAAGGTGAAACAGTCCGGTTTCACTCAGTGAAACAGTCCAGGTTGACGCAGTGAAACAGTCCAGGTTGACGCAGTGAGACGGTCCAGGTTCACAGAGTGAAAAAGTCTAGGTTCACAAAGAGAAACAGTCCGGTTTGACTAAGTAAAACAGTCCAGGTTCACGCAGTGAAAGAGCCCAGATTCACACAGTGAAATAGTCCGGGTTCACAAGGTGAAACAGTCCAGGTTGGTGCAGTGAAACAATCCAGGTTAACGCAGTGAAACAGTCCAGGTTCACACAGAGAAGCAGTCCAGGTTCACACAGAGAAACAGTCCGGTTTCACAAGATAAAACAGTCCAGGTTCACGCATTGATACAGTCCAAGTTCACACAGTGAAACAGTCCAGGTTCACTCAGTGAAACAGTCCGGGTTAACGCAGTGAAACAGTCCAGGTTCACGCAGAGAAACAGTCCAGGTTCACACAGTGAAACAGTCCAGGTTCACGCAGTGAAACGGTCCGGTTTCATAAGGTGACACAGTCCGGTATCAGAAGATGAAACAGTCGAGGTTCACAAGGTGAAACAGTCTGGTTTCACTCAGTGAAACAGTCCGGGTTCACGCAGTGAAACAGTCCGGGTTCACGCAGTGAAACAGTCCAGGTTCACGCAGTGAAACAGTTTGGGTTCACGCAGTGAAACAGTCCGGGTTCACGCAGTGAAAAAGTCCGGGTTAACGCAGTGAAACCTTCCTGGTTCACAAGGTGAAACAGTCCAGTTCACAAGGTGAAACAGTCCAGGTTCACACAGTGAAACAGTCCGGTTTCACCCAGTGAAACAGTCCAGGTTCACGGAGTGAAACAGTCCAGGTTCACAAGGTGAAACAGTCCAGGTTCACACGGTGAAGTAGTCCAGGTTCACGCAGTGAAACAGTCCAAATTCACGCAGTGAAACCGTCCAGATTCAGGCAGTGAAACAGTCCACGTTCGAACCGTGAAACAGTCCAGGTTCAGACAGTGAAACAGTCCAGGTTCAGACAGTGAAACAGTCCGGGTTCACGCAATGAAACAGTCCGGGTTCACGCAGTGAAACAGTCCAGGTTCACGCAGTGAAACCGTCCAGATTCACGCAGTGAAACAGTCTAGTTTCAGAAGACAAAACAGTCCAGGTTCACGCAGTGAAACAGTCCATGTTCGAACAGTGAAACAGTCTGGGTTCACGAGGTGTAGGGGTCTGGTTTCACTCAGTAAAACGGTCCAGGCTCACGCAGTGAAACAGTCCGGGTTCACGCAGTGAAACAGTCCGGGTTCACGCAGTGAAACAGTCCTGGTTCACGCAGTGAAACAGTCCGGGTTCAAGCAGTGAAATAGTCCGGGTTCACGCAGTGAAAAAGTCCGGGTTCACGCAGTGAAACAGTCCAGGTTCACAGAGTGAAACAGTCCACGTTCACGCAGTGAAACAGTCCGGGTTCACAAGGTGAAACAGTCTAGTTTCACAAGACAAAACAGTCCAGGTTCACGCAGTGAAACAGTCCAGGTTCAGACAGTCAAACAGTCCGGGTTCACGCAATGAAACAGTCCGGGTTCACGCAGTGAAACAGCCTAGGTTCAGACAGTAAAACAGTCCAGGTTCACGCAGTGAAACCGTCCAGATTCACGCAGTGAAACAGTCCGGGTTCACAAGGTGAAACAGTCTAGTTTCACACAGTGAAACCGTCCAGATTCACGCAGTGAAACAGTCTAGTTTCAGAAGACAAAACAGTCCAGGTTCACGCAGTGAAACAGTCCATGTTCGAACAGTGAAACAGTCTGGGTTCACGAGGTGTAGGGGTCTGGTTTCACGCAGTGAAACAGTCCAGGTTCACAGAGTGAAACAGTCCACGTTCACGCAGTGAAACAGTCCGGGTTCACAAGGTGAAACAGTCTAGTTTCACAAGACAAAACAGTCCAGGTTCACGCAGTGAAACAGTCCAGGTTCAGACAGTCAAACAGTCCGGGTTCACGCAATGAAACAGTCCGGGTTCACGCAGTGAAACAGTCTAGTTTCAGAAGACAAAACAGTCCAGGTTCACGCAGTGAAACAGTCCATGTTCGAACAGTGAAACAGTCTGGGTTCACGAGGTGTAGGGGTCTGGTTTCACTCAGTAAAACGGTCCAGGCTCACGCAGTGAAACAGTCCGGGTTCACGCAGTGAAACAGTCCGGGTTCACGCAGTGAAACAGTCCGGGTTCACGCAGTGAAACAGTCCGGGTTCAAGCAGTGAAATAGTCCGGGTTCACGCAGTGAAAAAGTCCGGGTTCACGCAGTGAAACAGTCCAGGTTCACAGAGTGAAACAGTCCACGTTCACGCAGTGAAACAGTCCGGGTTCACAAGGTGAAACAGTCTAGTTTCACAAGACAAAACAGTCCAGGTTCACGCAGTGAAACAGTCCAGGTTCAGACAGTCAAACAGTCCGGGTTCACGCAATGAAACAGTCCGGGTTCACGCAGTGAAACAGCCTAGGTTCAGACAGTAAAACAGTCCAGGTTCACGCAGTGAAACCGTCCAGATTCACGCAGTGAAACAGTCCGGGTTCACAAGGTGAAACAGTCTAGTTTCACACAGTGAAACCGTCCAGATTCACGCAGTGAAACAGTCTAGTTTCAGAAGACAAAACAGTCCAGGTTCACGCAGTGAAACAGTCCATGTTCGAACAGTGAAACAGTCTGGGTTCACGAGGTGTAGGGGTCTGGTTTCACGCAGTGAAACAGTCCAGGTTCACAGAGTGAAACAGTCCACGTTCACGCAGTGAAACAGTCCGGGTTCACAAGGTGAAACAGTCTAGTTTCACAAGACAAAACAGTCCAGGTTCACGCAGTGAAACAGTCCAGGTTCAGACAGTCAAACAGTCCGGGTTCACGCAATGAAACAGTCCGGGTTCACGCAGTGAAACAGCCTAGGTTCAGACAGTGAAACAGTCCAGGTTCACGCAGTGAAACCGTCCAGATTCACGCAGTGAAACAGTCCGGGTTCACAAGGTGAAACAGTCTAGTTTCAGAAGACAAAACAGTCCAGGTTCACGCAGTGAAACAGTCCATGTTCGAACAGTGAAACAGTCTGGGTTCACGAGGTGTAGGGGTCTGGTTTCACTCAGTGAAACGGTCCAGGCTCACGCAGTGAAACAGTCCGGGTTCACGCAGTGAAACAGTCCGGGTTCACGCAGTGAAACAGTCCGGGTTCACGCAGTGAAACAGTCCGGGTTCAAGCAGTGCAATAGTCCGGGTTCACGCAGTGAAAAAGTCCGGGTTCACGCAGTGAAACAGTCCAGGTTCACAGAGTGAAACAGTCTACGTTCACGCAGTGAAACAGTCCGGGTTCACAAGGTGAAACAGTCTAGTTTCAGAAGACAAAACAGTCCAGGTTCACGCAGTGAAACAGTCCATGTTCGAACAGTGAAACAGTCTGGGTTCACGAGGTGTAGGGGTCTGGTTTCACTCAGTGAAACGGTCCAGGCTCACGCAGTGAAACAGTCCGGGTTCACGCAGTGAAACAGTCCGGGTTAACGCAGTGAAACAGTCCGGGTTCACGCAGTGAAACAGTCCGGGTTCACACAGTGAAACAGTCCGGGTTCACAAGGTGAAACAGTCCGGTTTCACTCAGTGAAACAGTCCAGGTTCACGCAGAGAAACAGTCCAGGTTCATACAGGGAAGCAGTCCCGGTTCACAAAGTGAAACAGTCAAGGTTCACACAGTGAAACAGTCCAGGTTCACGCAGTGAAACAGTCCGGTTTCATAAGGTGACACAGTCCGGTATCAGAAGATGAAACAGTCCAGGTTCACAAGGTGAAACAGTCTGGTTTCACTCAGTGAAACAGTCCGGCTTCACGCAGTGAAACAGTCCGGGTTCACGCTATGAAAAAGTCCGGGTTCACACTGTGAAAAAGTCCGGGTTCACGCAGTGAAAAAGTCCGGGTTAACGCAGTGAAAAAGTCCGGGTTCACGCAGTGAAACCTTCCTGGTTCACAAGGTGAAACAGTCCAGTTCACAAGGTGAAACAGTCCAGGTTCACACAGTGAAACAGTCCGGTTTTACCCAGTGAAACAGTCCAGGTTCACGGAGTGAAACAGTCCAGGTTCACACGGTGAAATAGTCCAGGTTCACGCAGTGAAACAGTCCAAATTCACGCAGTGAAACCGTCCAGATTCACGCAGTGAAACAGTCCGGGTTCACGCAGTGAAACAGTCCGGGTTCACGCAGTGAAACAGTCCGGGTTCACGCAGTGAAACAGTCCAGGTTCACGCAGTGAAACCGTCCAGATTCACGCAGTAAAACAGTCCGGGTTCACGCAGTGAAACAGTCCAGGTTCACGCAGTGAAACAGTCTGGGTTCAAGCAGTGAAATATTCCGGGTTCACGCAGTGAAAAAGTCCGGGTTCACGCAGTGAAAAAGTCCGGGTTCAGGCAGTGAAACAGTCCAGGTTCACTCAGTGAAACACTCCTGTTTCACTCAGTGAAACCGTCCAGGTTCACGCAGTGAAACAGTCCAGGTTCACAGAGTGAAACAGTCCAGGTTCAGACAGTGAAACAATCCAGGTTCATAGAGTGAAACAGTCCAGGTTCACAAGGTGGAACAGTCCAGGTTCACGCAGTGAAACAGTCCAGATTCACGCAGTGAATCAGTCCAGGTTCACAAGGTGGAACAGTCCAGGTTCACGCAGTGAAACAGTCCGGGTTCACGCAATGAAACATTCCGGGTTCACGCAGTGAAATAGTCCAGGTTCAGACAGTGAAACAGTCCGGGTTCACGCAGTGAAACAGTCCGGGTTCATGCAGTGAAACAGTCCAGGTTCACGCAGTGAAACCGTCCAGATTCAGGCAGTGAAACAGTCCGGGTTCACAAGGTGAAACAGTCTAGTTTCAGAAGACAAAACAGTCCAGGTCCACGCAGTGAAACAGTCCAGGGTCACGCAGTGAAACAGTCCGGTTTCATAAGGTGACACAGTCCGGTATCAGAAGATGAAACAGTCCAGGTTCACAAGGTGAAACAGTCCGGTTTCACTCAGTGAAACAGTCCGGGTTCACGCAGTGAAAAAGTCCGGGTTCACGCAGTGAAAAAGTCCGGGTTCACGCAGTGAAAAAGTCCGGGTTAACGCAGTGAAAAAGTCCGGGTTAACGCAGTGAAAAAGTCCGGGTTCACGCAGTGAAACCTTCCTGGTTCACAAGGTGAAACAGTCCAGTTCACAAGGTGAAACAGTCCAGGTTCACACAGTGAAACAGTCCGGGTTCACGCAGTGAAACAGTCCGGGTTCACGCTATGAAAAAGTCCGGGTTCACGCAGTGAAAAAGTCCGGGTTCACGCAGTAAAAAAGTCTGGGTTCACGCAGTGAAACCTTCCTGGTTCACAAGGTGAAACAGTCCAGTTCACAAGGTGAAACAGTCCAGGTTCACACAGTGAAACAGTCCGGTTTCACCCAGTGAAACACTCCAGGTTCACGGAGTGAAACAGTCCAGGTTCACAAGGTGAAACAGTCCAGGTTCACACGGTGAAATAGTCCAGGTTCACGCAGTGAAACAGTCCAAATTCACGCAGTGAAACCGTCCAGATTCAGGCAGTGAAACAGTCCACGTTCGAACCGTGAAACAGTCCAGGTTCAGACAGTGAAACAGTCCGGATCCACGCAATGAAACAGTCCGGGTTCACACAGTGAAACAGTCCGGGTTCACGCAGTGAAACCTTCCTGGTTCACAAGGTGAAACAGTCCAGGTTCACACAGTGAAACAGTCCGGGTTCACGCAGTGAAACAGTCCGGGTTCATGCAGTGAAACCGTCCAGGTTCACGCAGTGAAACAGTCCAGGTTCACGCAGTGAAACCGTCCAGATTCAGGCAGTGAAACAGTCCGGGTTCACAAGGTGAAACAGTCTAGTTTCAGAAGACAAAACAGTCCAGGTTCACGCAGTGAAACAGTCCAGGTTAACGCAGTGAAACAGTCCAGGTTCACGCAGAGAAACAGTCCAGGTTCATACAGGGAAGCCGTCCCGGTTCACAAGGTGAAACAGTCAAGGTTCACACAGTGAAACAGTCCAGGTTCACGCAGTGAAACAGTCCGGTTTCATAAGGTGACACAGTCCGGTATCAGAAGATGAAACAGTCCAGGTTCACAAGGTGAAACAGTCCGGTTTCACTCAGTGAAACAGTCCGGGTTCACGCAGTGAAACAGTCCGGGTTCACGCTATGAAAAAGTCCGGGTTCACGCTGTGAAAAAGTCCGGGTTCACGCAGTGAAAAAGTCCGGGTTCACGCAGTAAAAAAGTCTGGGTTCACGCAGTGAAACCTTCCTGGTTCACAAGGTGAAACAGTCCAGTTCACAAGGTGAAACAGTCCAGGTTCACACAGTGAAACAGTCCGGTTTCACCCAGTGAAACAGTCCAGGTTCACGGAGTGAAACAGTCCAGGTTCACAAGGTGAAACAGTCCAGGTTCACACGGTGAAATAGTCCAGGTTCACGCAGTGAAACAGTCCAAATTCACGCAGTGAAACCGTCCAGATTCAGGCAGTGAAACAGTCCACGTTCGAACCGTGAAACAGTCCAGGTTCAGACAGTGAAACAGTCCAGGTTCAGACAGTGAAACAGTCCGGATTCACGCAATGAAACAGTCCGGGTTCACGCAGTGAAACAGTCCGGGTTCACGCAGTGAAACAGTCCGGGTTCACGCAGTGAAACAGTCCAGGTTCACGCAGTGAAACCGTCCAGATTCACGCAGTGAAACAGTCCGGGTTCACAAGGTGAAACAGTCTAGTTTCAGAAGACAAAACAGTCCAGGTTCACGCAGTGAAACAGTCCATGTTCAAACAGTGAAACAGTCTGGGTTCACGAGGTGTAGGGGTCTGGTTTCACTCAGTGAAATAGTCCAGGTTCACGCAGTGAAACAGTCCAGGTTCAGAAAGTCAAACAGTCCAGGTTCACGCAGTGAAACAGTCCAGGTTCAGAAAGTCAAACAGTCCAGGTTCACTCAGTGAAACAATCCAGGTTGATGCGGTGAAACAGTCCAGGTTCACAGAGTGAAAAAGTCCCAGTTCACACAGTGAAACAGTCCAGGTTCACACAGTGAAACAGTCCAGGTTCACTCAGTGAAACAGTCTGGGTTAACGCAGTGAAACAGTCCAGGTTCACTTAGTGAAACAGTCCAGGTTCATGCAGTGAAACAGTCTGGGTTCACATGGTTAAACCCAAGCCGGTTCTCCACCAGAGTGTTTGGACACGACTACATCCTGCCTGTGATGTTTGTCAAGCCTTCAGCAGTGAGATTGAACCAGTTTGTGGTTTTTTTTTCAGATTAAAGGCATTGAATGGAGGAAGCAGCCAGACTGAACTAAATCTACTGAAGAATGAACCTACAGGTGAAGGAGCTTCAGGAAGGACCAGTGTCTGAGTCACCATCACTGGAGTAAGCTCATGGAACCGTTTAGAAGGTCCACAACAGACGTTCGAGAGGACCATGGCCATCCAGAAGGAGTCCTGGAACGTTTCAGCAGAGACAGTCTGTGCAGCAAGCTGGACCCCCCTGACCATCGCTGGACTTCACCTGTAGGTTCTCCAGTAGCTTCAGTTCCGTTTGGCTGCTCGTTCTCTGCTGCTGAAGGTGTGAACATTTCTGGGGCACCCTGTCCACCTGATCCCCATCCTCATGACCAGCTGGGGGACCTATGACAGGACTGAAACCTGCCTCCTACTCGCCCTACCTTGTACTCTGGGATGCTGTTAATGCACATGGTGGCGATGGATGTGAGCACCACCCCGATGGAGACCACACTGAAGAGCTTGCTGGGGATGGAGTACCCCGGGTTCTCCAGCGTGAGCCACAGACACCTCCTGATTTTCCCGTATCGCACCTTCTGGAAGTGCTGCATGTCTCTAAGGGCAGAGGACCAGGTTACTTGGAGGGAGGTGTTCCTGCACCCGGAGGACCAGGCTCCGCTGCTCCTACCTGTTCAGGTCGGAGATCTCGTCCACAGACGTGTCCACGCTACTGGTGTCGCTCTCCTCATCCCAGCTGCGGCGCCGGCTGCTCTCCAGCTTGCGGTCGTGGAAGCGGTAGCTGCAGCAGCTGTCCAGGAAGAACTCGTTGATGCCCCAGTACTCCAGCTCCTGGCTGGGGAGGAGGGAGAACAACACAGAGGTCCTGGTTACTGACGGTGGTCCACGAGGCCGGTGGAGGACGGTTGGGGGGACGGTGGAGGCACCTGAAGGAGAAGACGCAAAGCTCCTCCATGATGTGGAGTTTTCCCGTCTGGTAGAAGTGGAGAACGTAGGGGAACAGTCCAGGGTTCCTGTCGAAATAGAACTCCTTGTGCTGCACGTCGTAGTCATCACACACCTGCGGGAGGGCGGGGCAAAGGGGAGGAGTTATCCTGGAGAAGGGAGAGCCCACCCTCAGAACCAGAAACGCACCTGCAGGATGTCTTCTTCTGAGTCACACGCCAGCAGCTTCCCCAGTCGGGTGTCGGGGAACTTCATCAACGTGCTGGAGCACAGGCTCTTCTTCAAACCTCCAACGTTCACGTGGACCAGACCCTCCCTGGAGTCTGGGTGGACCCACCTTAGCAGGTTCTTCTTCACCATGGTTCCCTGGACAGGTGAGGGCAGAGGTGTGGGAGGAGCTCACCTGCACTAAGTCAGAGCTGCCATCCCGCATCCGGCCATCGTTCCTCAGGTTCTCCTGCCAGATCCTCAGAGCTGAACCCACAAGGTGCAGAGGAGACCTGGAGAGACCCCTGGTGCTCCTGAAGGACCAAAACACAGGAACCCTGATTCACTCCAACCGCTGCTGATTGGTGTTTGGTTTCTAGTCCAGCGCCGGTCAGCCAGCCGCCATCGCCCCAGACCCACAACGAGGACATTAGCTTACCGTTGTTGGTGACGCTGAGCTGGACGTCTGGATCTGAGGTGTGGTTTGGGGGCGGTGCGTCTCCAGGTGATGTTCACAGACGGGATTCAATGTTCTGAAAAACCACAAAGGAATTTAAGTCTGCGTCCTGAGCTGGACGCAGACGGGCCGGAGCCTGTGATTGGTCCAGAACCGGACGCAGACAGGCCTGTGATTGGTCCAGAGCTGGACGCAGACGGGCTGACTGGACTCTAATGTGATGGCCAGACGTTCTAATGGGATGATAAACTCCTCAGAGACAGAAAGTGTTCGCTGGACGTTGCTTCGCTCAGACGGTTTGAGGATCAAACCTGAACATGTCAAAACGATGGTGCGCTTGTGTGTGAATAAAACATGATGCACCGATCACCAAACACACAATCAATACCTTCCTCTTCACAAAGAAAGAGCAGACATCCCCAGGGACCTGATTCCTGGCCCCGCCCCCTTCTACTACTGTCAGGTGATTGGCCGAAGCTCCCCTTTAAAGGGACCTACTGATTGGTCTGCATGTCTACATTCCGTTTACATTGATGACCAAATTTAGCATTTCCAGCTGGGTGTTTTCAGTGTGTCAGGCATTAGACTCCACCCACTATTATTATTATCATCATTGTTGCTACCCCCCACCCCCCATATATGTGAATAATCTCCCTTGTACACCTCAGGCTGTCTCCTTCCATCTCCCCTGGGGTTGTGGCCGCTAGCCGAGTTAGCTTCTGTCTGACGTTTGTCCACGTGTCTCACTGAGGAGCGTTTGGTCTTCAAACACAGCGGTTTATGTTCTCTGATTGTGACGGACCTCACGATGTTTATTCACCAGGAACAACTCACCAAGCCGGCGTCTACCCAGATGGCCAGACCGTAACACTGAAGCGGCCTTTGTCTTGGCATTCGTCCGTCACACACGGAGCCGTCACAGCTTCATGTGTTACGGCTTGATGATGGTGATGATGATGATGGTGATGATGGTGAAAATGATGATGATGATGATGATGGTGAAAATGATGATGATGATGGTGATGGTGAAAATGATGACGATGATGGTGAAGGTGATGATGATGGTGATGATGGTGATGGTGAAAATGATGATAATGATGGTGAAGGTGATGGTGATAATGATGATGATGATGATGATGATGGTGAAAATGATGATGGTGAAGGTGATGGTGAAAATGATGATGATGATGGTGATGATGATGCTAATGATGATGATGGTGAAAATGATGATGATGATGGTGATAATGATGATGATGATGGTGACGATGATGATGATGATGATGGTGATAATGATGATGATGGTGAAGATGATGATGGTGATGATGATGATGGTGGTGATGATAATGGTGAAAATGATGATGATGGTGAAGGTGATGATAATGGTGATGATGGTGAAGGTGATGATAATGGTGATGGTGATAATAACGATGATTATGATGATGGTGCTAATGATGATGGTGATGATGATGATAGTGATGATGATGGTGATGATGGTGAAGGTGATGATGATGATGGTGATAATGATGATGGGATAATGATGATGAAGGTGATGATGACGATGGTGATGGTGATGATGGTGATGATGATGATGATGATGATTGTGATGGTGATGATGAAGATGATGTTGATAATAATGATGATAATGATGATGAAGATGGTGATAATGATGATGATGGTGATGATGGTGATAATGATGATGTTGATGATGAAGATGATGATGGTGATAATGATGGTGATAATGGCAAAGGTGATGATGATGATGATGATAATGATGATGGTGATGATGAAGATGATGATGGTGATAATGATGATAATGATGATGAAGATGATGCTGATAATGATGATGATGGTGATAATGATGATGATGATGATGGTGAAGGTGATGATGGTGATGATGGTGAAGGTGATAATAATGATGATGGTGATGATGATGATGGTGATAATGCTGATGATGATGGTGATGATGATGGTGAAGGTGATGATGATGATAGTGATGATGATGGTGATGATGGTGAAGGTGATGATGGTGATGGTGATAATGATGATGGGATAATGATGATGATGGTGATGATGATGATAATGATGATGGTGATGATGATCATGATGATTGTGATGGTGATGATGGTGATGATGAAGATGATGATGGTGATAATGATGATAATGACGATGAAGATGGTGATAATGATGATGATGGTGATAATGATGATGGTGATGATGGTGATAATGATGGTGATGATGGCGAAGGTGATGATGATGATGGTGGTGATGATGATGATAATGATGATGGTGATAATGATGATAATGATGATGAAGATGATGCTGATAATGATGATGATGGTGATAATGATGATGATGATGATGGTGAAGGTGATAATAATGATGATGGTGATGATGATGGTGATAATGCTGATGATGATGGTGATGATGATGGTGAAGGTGATGATGATGATAGTGATGATGATGGTGAAGGTGATGATGATGATGGTGATAATGATGATGGGATAATGATGATGATGGTGATGATGATGGTGATGATGATGATAATGATGATGGTGATGATGATGGTGATGATGATCATGATGATTGTGATGGTGATGATGGTGATGATGAAGATGATGATGGTGATAATGATGATAATGACGATGAAGATGGTGATAATGATGATGATGGTGATAATGATGATGGTGATGATGGTGATAATGATGGTGATGATGGCGAAGGTGATGATGATGATGGTGGTGATGATGATGATAATGATGATGGTGATGATGAAGATGATGATGGTGATAATGATGATAATGATGATGAAGATGATGAAGGTGATAATGATGTTGGTGATAATGATGATAATGGTGATGATGATAATGATGATGAAGATGATGATGGTGATAATGATGATGAAGATGATGATGGTGATAATGATGATGATGGTGGTGATGATGAAGATGATGATGGTGATAATGATGATGATGATGGTGATGATGATACTTCTCTGAGGGCGTGGCCCCACTGCAGGCAGCAGGAAGTGGACCTGTAATGTAATCATGTGGAGCAGGAAGTCAATGCAGCTTGACAGACAGTGGTTAACCTAATATGGTCATCTGACATCACCGTAATCACATTGAGCTCGTCAGCTCAGGAGGGCGGGGGCGTCTGTTAGCCAGTGGGGGTGAAGGATGTGGGGTCACCAGTCCAGCCGAGGGCAGGAGGTGCACCCCCACGATAAACCTGGGTCCCAGTTCATGAACGTACTTCCTGTGGTCCACGTTCCAGTTCTTGACCCTCTAGTTCACTTCCAGACCTGCCCCCCATGTTTTTGTCCGCCCCGCCCTGATCGGAGCTGTGGGGTGTTCGTCCTGCTCTGGTGGGTGTTCTGCTGGGCAGTCTGTCTTCTCTCGGTTCTGACTCCCTGACCTGAACCAGCTCTGTTTCTTGACTCTGGACCCGGGTCACCCTGTTTCAAACCCAGAAGTCATCCTTTGGGTTGGGTTTGGGTCTGGGTCTGGGTCTGGGTCTGGGTCTGGGTTAGGAACGTGGTGGGACGATCTGACAGCCTTGACACCACTCCTTCCTGCAGCAGCAACACTGGTACCAGACCTAACAGAACCAGTAGAAATAACAGAACCAGTAGAACCGACAGAACCAGCAGAACCATTACAACCAGCAGAACCAGCACAAATAACAGAACCAGCAGGGCCCATCCCCCTGACCTGGTTCTGTCGTCCTGCTGGTCTTCACACGTCTGAACTGTTGGACATCTGACATGAAGTTCTTTCAGAACCAGACTGGACCGGATATTCTTTCCGTGGCTCAGACGGAACTTCAACGTCCTGCAGCGCGGGTGACACAACCGGACCAACCGAACGCGTCCCGGTCCGGAGCGACGGGCGGAGTTGTCCCATAAACGTCCCAGAAGCCCCCACCTGAACCCCGCGAGCCGCTCCGTCCACACTCACCTGCGCGTTCACGACGCTCGTCCACCGTCACTCATCACGGGTCCAAGGAGACCCGAACCCGTCCGGGACCGTCCGTCGTCAGTCCGACCCCCGGTCTGAGCAGCAGCACAGCGCTCACCAGCGTTCGGCTGTTTCCGTCACATTCCGTCACAGGATCGGAACCCCCGAAGAGACTTCGCCTCCGACTTGCTTCACGAGTGGGTTCAGATCCACGCGTTCCGTTAGAACCGGTTCTGTTTGTGGAAATACGAAACACGTCTTAGACCACAAAGATCAAATGTCACGTGACCCATTATTATTATTATTATTATTATTATTATTATTGATGATGTTGTTGTTGTTATTTTTGTATTATTTTTTGTTGTTATCAACACTGACAGACAGATGATAGATTCACACGTTCCACAACAAGTTTATTTGTTTGTTTGTTTGTTGTTGGAAGTTGTTTGATGTTTTATGGACCGTCTGTTCATGTCTGTGTTTTTATGTTTATGTCCATCAGTCTGGAGGCTGTGTTTGTTTGTTTGTTTGTTTGTTTGTTTGTTTGTTTGCTTGCTTGTTTGTTTGTTTGTTGATATGTTTGTTCCTCTTTCCTTCCTTCTGGTTGTCCGGTCGGGTTAGTTATCGATAATTATTGGTTATTGATTTTTGGTGTTTCAGATCAAGCCGTCCAATCCTGCTGCTCAATGAAGTCGCGTGAGCGTCTTGCTGTGACGTCACGTAGGAGGTGTGTTCTGACTCAAACAGGAAGTTGGTCGCGGGGGAGGGCTGCAGGTAAGAGCTGAGTGTTTCATTTTAACCCATCGTCTGCTGGTGAAGATGGGCAGAAATTCTCAATACGTCATCACCTGGTACGTCAAAGGTCACGTGAGTGATCGTGTTTCTGTTCATGACGGTCACGTGTGTGGAGTGTGGACCACGTGATCAGTAAATGTTTGGTGTGTCTGATGAAGCGGCCTCTTCTTCCTCACTGTGACGTCATTCCTCCATCATCTTCATCATCTTCATCATGGTGACACTGATGAAAACAGACCTTAAATCAGTAGAAACATGTGTGTGTGTGTGTGTGTGTGTGTGTGTGTATGCATAGAGCTCTAAAACTAAATACTAAAGTCTGAAAACTTTTATTTGTTCATATTTGAATTCAAACATTTATTGAGGAAAAGTCAGAAACATTTATTCAATTGTTTGTTTTCTGAATCACATCAAAATATGACATCAGAACCGTCCAATCAGAACCGTCCTATCAGATCCGTCCTGTCAGATTTGTCCCATCAGAACCGTCCAATCAGAACCGTCCTATCAGAACTCTGCTGATTGGCCGGGTCACAGACAGGGGTTTGTCTCCATCTGGTGGCCGCAACTCGTCAGTGGGGGTTCTGAACCCAGTTGGAGGAGGTGGACCCCCCCGGCTGGTCCCCTCACAGGGCCTTCAGGACCCCTGGCTGGACCCTGATGGCGCGGCGACCCCCCCCCAGGGAGCGGGTCCAGTACTTCCTGAACTGCTCGTCCCTGAAGCCGTAGATGACGGGGCTCATGAAGCGGGGGATTATGTACACCCCCAGGAAGAACACATAGCGGATCTCCAGGCCCAACAGGGGGAACCTCGAGATGAGTGCCGCCTGGAGGGAGGGCACCACGAAGGCCAGCAGGCAGAGCAGCAGCTGCAACGGACCAATCAGAGCGAGGCGTTAGTCCCCCTCACTGACGCACGGACTCCGTCTGGTTCTCCCCGGTGTTCCTCACCTTCCCCCCGTGGAGGACCCCCCCCAGGTGTTCCTCACCTTCCCCCCTTGGAGGGCCCCCTCCAGGTGTTTCTCACCTTCCCCCCTTGGAGGGCCCCCCCCAGGTGTTTCTCACCTTCCCCCCTTGGAGGGCCCCCCCAGGTGTTCCTCACCTGCACCCCGTGCAGCACCACGGTGTTCCTTGCCCTCCTGACGGAGGCCAGGCCGGTGGAGGCGCGGTGGGTGGAGGTGGCGGCGGCGCGCGCCGCCAGCATGATCTTGCAGTAGGTGTAGAGCAGCGTCAGCGCCACGGACGACAGGTAGAAGACGTCGAATGCCACGTTCTTGTAGTAGATGGAGCGGTGGCGGAACAGCCGGGGGTGGTCGCAGAAGATGTTGCTGCGGAACAGGCCCGGGGGGCCGTGCACCAGGGTGATCAGCAAGTCTGACACAGGGGGCGTGGCGGTGAGCACCAGCACCAGGCCGATGAGCAGCAGCGTGCGGCGGACGGTGCACAGCCGGGCGTAGTGCAGCGGGAAGCAGATGGAGGCGTAGCGCTCCACCGCCATGCCGGCCAGCAGCAGGGGGGTGGAGCGTGTGGTCAGAACGGCCGTCATCACCTGCAGGACACAGGAGGGCCCGGTCAGCTGTTCAGAACCCACCTCCGGCGGGGGCGTGTTCTCACGGAGGGAGGAGCCTCACCAGGCCGCAGCACACGGAGGCGGGGATCTTCCTGAAGATGTAGCTGACCACGTAGAGGGCGGTGACCAGGCTGAGCTGCAGCGCGTCATTCATCACCATGCAGATGAACATGATGTAGCGGGGGTTCTCCCGGAACCGGCTGGGGAGAGAACAGGCTAGCACGCTAAGCTGCAAGGCTGACACGTTTAGCTGCAGTGCTAACACACTAAGCTGCAGCGCTAACATGTTAAGCTGCAACGCTAACACGTTAAGCTGCAGCGATAAAACGCTAAGCTGCAGCACTAACACGCTAAGCTGCAAGGCTGACATGTTAAGCTGCAGCATTAACACATTAAGCTGCAGCACTAACACACTAAGCTGCAGCGCTAACATGTTAAGCTGCAACGCTAACACATTAAGCTGCAGTGCTAACATGCCAAGCTGCAGCACTAACACGCTAAGCTGCAGCGTTAACACATTAAGCTGCAGCACCAACACGCTAAACTGCAGCACTAACACGCTAAGCTGCAGCACTACCACATTAAGCTGCAGCACCAACACGCTAACCTGCAGCACTAACACGTTAAGCTGCAGCACTAACACGTTAAATTGCAGCACCAACACGTTAAGCTGCAGCACCAACACGCTAAGCTGCAGCACTAACACGCTAAACTGCAGCACTAACACGTTAAGCTGCAGCACCATCATGCTAAACTGCAGCACTAACACACTAAACTGCAGCACTAGCACGCTAAGCTGCAGCACTAACACATTAAGCTGCATCGCTAACATGCTAAGCATGGTTAAAATGCTCAGCTGCACAGCTAACACGCTAAGCTGCACTGCTAACATGCTAGGGCCCTACTGGATGAGTTAGCTCGATGCTACCTGTGTTAGCACCTGATGGGGCCCACCTGTGCTGCAGGAAGGTGTGCACCATGCTGCCGTTGATGATGCTGAGGGCCAACCACACCAGCATGGCCACAATATTCTTGGTCAGAGCATTAGCAAAGCTGTCCTTGGTCCCGCCCACAGCGCCGCCCCCCAGGACAGAGCTGGAGTTACTGGTCAGCAGGTCCAGAGGGGTGGAGGAGCTGGAGGACCACATCTCCTTTCAGGCTTCGGGGGCTGACGTGCTTGTGGGGAGTGCTGACTGAGGCACCTTCAGGGTCGCTTCCATGTAGAACGTCTGAAGAACCTGAAGGATCGATGGAAGAGACGAAACGTTCAGGACCGCTGAGGGAACGACTGAAGTCAGGAAGCTACAGCGAGAACAAACAAACAAACAAACAACCCAACAAGCAAACAAAACAACAAACAAAACAACAAACAGCTTGGCTCAAATCTGACAAACAACAGGAAAAAATTCAGAGCTGGAGATCAGAGAAAACTCAGGTTAGTAGAACAAAGGGACAAAAGACACAGCTTCACCTGTCTGAGCCTCACCTATTAGAGCCTCACCTGTAAAGCCTCACCTGTTAGAGCCTCACCTGTAAAGCCTCACCTGTCTGAGCCTCACCTGTTAGAGCCTCACCTGTTAGAGCCTCACCTGTTAGAGCCTCACCTGTTAGAGCCTCACCTGTCACAGCCTCACCTGTCTGAGCCTCACCTGTTAGAGCCTCACCTGTCTGAACCTCACCTGTAAAGCCTCACCTGTCTGAGCCTCACCTGTTAGAGCCTCACCTGTAAAGCCTCACCTGTCTGAGCCTCACCTGTAAAGCCTCACCTGTCTGAGCCTCACCTGTCTGAGTCTCCTCCTCCTCCTCTTGTCCTCCTGGTTCACATTTATAGGGACGTGTGGATCTATGTTTGTGTGACAATCAGGTTGTCATAGCGATGGCGTGAGGTGATGATGTCACAGGTTGTGATGAACCCACAGATGCTGATTTATTGTTTATGTACATTCAGGATTATTCACTCAAACATGTAAACAAACAAAACATGTTGACATTAAGTGTTGTTTACAAACATATCTGTTGGAGGGAAACTGTAAAAAGTTCAAGTTCAGACGTTTGAACTGAACTTTATTGATGGTGTGAACGGAGACAAACGTTCACTTGTTTGTACTAAATGACATCATTAATGGATCTGACCCTAACCCCAAATCCCTAACCCCTAATCCCTAACCCATAACCCCTAACCCTAACCCTAATCCCTAACTCATAACCCCTAACCCTAACCCATAACCCCTAACCCTAACCCATAACCCCTAACCCTAACCCCTAATCCCTAACCCATAACCCAACCTTCACCTGGTTTCTACTGAATGAAGTGGGTTTTCTTGTGTTAACCAGGGGTCACATGAGATCATGTTTACTAGTTCTGTGATTGGTTGATCAGTAATCAATGAAGTTGGCTGACAGGATGTTGAGACTCTCATTTCTGTCCACCTGATGCAGATGATGTGATTCTTTATAGTGGTCTAGTCATAATCTACGGGGTGTGGGGGCCACTTCCTGCTGGCTGACCCAGGGTGGGGGGGGGGTCACTGGGCCACTTCCTGCTGGCTGACCCGGGGTGGGGGGGGGGGTCACTGGGCCACTTCCTGCTGGCTGACCCGGGGTGGGGGTGAGGGGTCACTGGGCCACTTCCTGCTGGCTGACCCGGGTTGGGGGGGGTCACTGGGCCACTTCCTGCTGGCTGACCTGGGGTGGGGGGGGTCACTGGGCCACTTCCTGCTGGCTGACCCGGGGCCTGCTGCTCCAGAAGCGCTTCTTCAGGTACCTCCTGAACTTGGGGTCTCGGATGCCATAGATGACGGGGCTCAGGAAGCGGGGCAGCATGTACACGATGATGTAGTTGGCAAAGCGGATCTCCAGGATGCGTCCAGGGAAGATGAGGTGCAGGACGCTCTCCACGCTGGGGGAGATGTAGGACAGCATGCACATGGCCAGCTGCAGCCCGTGCAGCAGGATGGTGTTCCGGGCCCTCTGGGCCGACATGGTCTCGGTGGACAGGGCTCTGGCGGCAAACAGGATCCTCAGGTAGGTGAAGACCAGCGTCAGGAACACGCAGGAGAAGTAGATGATGTCGAAGGCCTGGCGTTTGACCGCCAGCACCGGGTCCTTGAAGACGTTCTGCCGCAGGCAGAAGACGGACTGGTGGAAGAAGGCCAGCGACTCGGTGGCCAGCGTGACGAACAGGTCGGTGATGTCCGGCGCCACGCTGATGAACCAGATCAGACCGATCACCACGTAGGTCCTCCTCACCGTGCAGATCTGGGCGTGGCGCAGCGGCTCGCAAATGGTGATGTAGCGCTCGATGGCCATGCTGGCCAGGTTGACGGGCGTGTTCCTGGTGGTGAAGACAGCCAGCAGGATGAAGAAGCAGCAGAAGGACACGTTGATCCGGTAGAAGATGTAGCTGAGCAGGAAGAGCATGACGGTGATGGTGAGCTGCACGCCGTCGTTGATCACCATGTGGATGAACAGGATGTAGCGAGGGTCCTCATAGAACGTCTGCAAGGTGTACACACAGGGTGCGGGGTTAAAAAAATGTCGGCGGGGTGTACACACAGGGGTCGGGGTTAGAAGAACTTCTGTAGGATGCACACACAGGGGTGGGGTTAAAGGACCAGTCGGCTGCAGCTGGACCGAAACTCGGCCCTCAGTGTGTGTGTGTGTGTGTGTGTGTGTGTGTGTGTGTGTGTGTGTGTGTGTGTGTGTGTGTGTGTGTGTACCTGGTGTCTGAAAAAGGTCACCACCAGGGTTCCGTTGATGTAACTGAGGACGAGCCAGAACAGAACCACGATCAGGTTCTTGATGACGGCTGTGGTGTAGGTGTCTCTGACCACCTGTCAAACAGAGGAGACAATTCAGGACCAGGACCAGTACCTGGACCAGGACCAGAACCCGGACCAGGATCTGAACTCAGACCACAACCAGAACTAGGCCAGTAGGGTACAGCACACCTCACCACTGTCTTACAGTCCTCATACATGTCCTGCACCGCTCTAACATACTTCTCTGCCACTCCAGACTTCCTCATACAATACCACAGTTCCTCTCTGGACACCCTGTCATCAGCTTTCTCCAGATCTACAAAAACACAATGCAGCTCCCTCTGGCCTTCTCTGTACTTCTCTATCAACATCCTCAAAGCAAATACTGCATCTGTAGTACTCTGTTTTGGCATGAAACCATACTGCTGCTCACAAATGTTCACTTCTGCCCTTAGTCTAGCTTCCACTACTCTCTCCCTGTCAATAGACTTCCATCCCTATCCTTAATCACCCTAACCTGCTGCACGTCCTTCCCATCTCTGTCTCTCTGTCTTGCCAACCGGTATAGATCAGTCTCTCCCTCCTTACTGGCCAACCTAGCATACAAGTCATCATAAGCTTCTTGTTTGGCCTTTGCTACCTCTACCTTCACCTTACGCTGCATCTCCCTGTACTCCTGTCTACTCTCCTCAGTCCTCTCAGTGTCCCACTTCCTCTTGGCTAACCTCTTTCTCTGTATACACTCCTGTACCTCCTCATTCCACCACCAAGTCTCCTTACCTACTTTCCTTCCAGATGACACACCAAGTACTCTCCTACCTGTCTCTCTGATCACATTAGCTGTAGTTGTCCAGTCATCTGGAAGCACCTCCTGACCACCCAGAGCCTGTCTTAACTCCTTCCTAAAAGCCATGCAACACTCTTCCTTTTTCAGCTTCCACCATTTCGTCTTCTGCTCTGCCTTTGTCCTCTTCATCTTCCTCACCACCAGAGTCATCCTACACACCACCATCCTATGCTGTTTGGCTACAC
Organism: Antennarius striatus; assembly: GCF_040054535.1. Classification (NCBI taxonomy): domain Eukaryota; kingdom Metazoa; phylum Chordata; class Actinopteri; order Lophiiformes; family Antennariidae; genus Antennarius; species Antennarius striatus. The sequence goes on along the minus strand of NC_090780.1, from coordinate 26,563,225 downwards.
TCTCACCTACCACTACTTTACAGTCACTGATCTCCTTCAGGTTACACCGTCTACACCAGATGTAGTCTACCTGTGTGCTCCTACCTCCACTCTTATAGGTCACTCTATGTTCCTGCCTCTTCTGGAAGAAAGTATTCACTACAGCCATTTCCATCCTTTTTGCAAAGTCAACTACCATCTGTCCTTCTGCGTTCCTCTCCTGGATACCAAACCTGCCCATCACCTCCTCATCACCTCTGTTTCCTGCACCAACATGTCCATTGAAGTCTGCTCCAATGACAACTCTCACACTTCTAGGCATGCTCTGCATCACTTCATCAAAGTCCAACCAGAATTTCTCCTTCTCCTCCAGCTCACATCCTACCTGTGGAGCATACCCACTAACAACATTGAACATCACACCTTCTATTTCTAGCTTCAGACTCATCACTCTATCTGACACTCTTTTGACCTCCAGGACATTCCTAACAAACTCCTCCTTCAAGATAACTCCTCCTCCATTTCTCTTCCCATCTACACCATGATAGAACAACTTGAACCCTGCTCCTAAACTTCTAGCCTTGCTACCTTTCCACCTGGTCTCCTGGACACACAGTATGTCTACCTTCCTCCTCTGCATCATGTCAAACAACTCTCTACCTTTTCCTGTCATAGTTCCAACATTCAACGTCCCTACTCTCAGTCCTATACTCTTGGTGTTCCTCTTCTCTCTCTTCCTACGAACACACTTTCCTCCTCTCCTTCTTCGACCAACAGTAATCCAATTTCCACCGGCGCCCTGTAGGTCAACAGCAGCCTGTAGGTCAACAGCACCCTGTAGGTCAACAGCACCGATGGCGGTCGTTGTTAACCCGGGCCTCGACTGATCCGCTATGGAAGTCATGGGTTTGATTCGCATGTTAATTCGGCAAAAGCGACTGCTGACCATTAAACAGTTTGTTTACCACACCTGATAAAATGTCACGTTTCCTCCAGGACCCAAGGGTGAGCTCATCATTCACAAGAACCTGAAAGACAGGAAGTAAACAGTAAACAACAGGATTATTTACTCCCTGAGCGACACAAACAAACAGCTGCTCAGATCGGGGTTTGACCTCCAGCTGAGACCAGAAGCTGAAACGGATTCAGGGTCATTTTGCCCTTAGCGCTGCCTTCCAGGCACAGCAGCCTGGCGTTCAGCTCCTGAAGACCCTCCTGCTCGTCTTCCTCTCACGTTTGTGTCCCTGGCGACATGAACGATGGCTTGTCTCCTGGGTGTCGTCGGAGACATGTTCTACTGTTCTCATCGATTTGGTTCTAATAATCTGTTAATATTCCGTTAATATTCCGTTAATATTCTGTTAATATTATGTTAATATTCTGTCAGCGTCACACTTTAAACTGATCTTCATGACACTGCTGATGTGAAGTCTGGTCACACAGATAAAATCACACCAAGGTGGGTCAGAAACCCCAGACAAAAGTAGAGAGGTGCACAGGGGGGGTGTCCACAGACTTTTGTCCATGGACGTTCTTTTCTCCATCTTCCAGAGAACGTGACCAAACACACATCTGCTGGAGAAACTGAATCAGAAACTGATCAACTGCAAGCAGAAACATCAGAACCCGCCAGGTGGTGACACATCAGAGAAGAAGAAGAAGAAGGGTTTTTTTTTATTTTTGCAAAAACACTTTAATCACATTCAAACATTTTACAATTTTACATTAGATGAAAGCACTAAAGTGCTTCAGAAGAAGAAGATTTTTTGTTTTTTCAAAAAACTTGAAGAAGAAGAAGACCAAGAGTGAACCAAAAAGCATCTTCATCTCCTTAGCAAATGCATTCACCATCAGGAGGCTGAGCACAGATTGAAGAGCTGGACCTGAGTCCTCCCTGAGTCCTCCCTGAGTCCTCCCTGAGTCCTCCCTGAGTCCTCCCTGAGTCTTACCTGAGTCCGGCGGGCCGTCACACGGTGGCGCCGTAGGAGCTGTGACCCGCCTGAGTCCAGCGCTGACGCTGGAGCAGACGATCCTCACAGCAGCATTATGAAGCTCATGCCTCCTCATCCTCACATGGTGATGAAGGGCGGTCTGACATGGAGCTGCTGCTTCCTCATTGGATGACAGGAATCAACAGGTTTAACCAATGACAAGACTCCAATCCGACCTTGTGCTGAGGTGGAGAAGCCCAGCTCTGGTCAGTGAACGCATCACGTGGGACGAGCCCAGCTCTGGTCAGTGAACGCATCACGTGGGACGAGCCCAGCTCTGGTCAGTGAACGCATCACGTGGGACGAGCCCAGCTCTGGTCAGTGAACGCATCACGTGGTGTATCTGTCTCTGTTTTGATTGGTCATTGCTTCAACTCTAAACGATGCCGTCTGGCACCGCTCACACCAGGTGCTAGGATTCACGAGTGGACACCATGGGAACCTGCAGTGATGCATTGTGGGACTGCAGTGTTTTGTTGGCGTGACGTGTGTGTGTGTGTGTGTGTGTGTGTTTGTGTGTGTGTGTGTGTGTGTGTGTGTGTGTGTGTGTGTGTGTGTGTGTGTGTGTGTGTGTGTGTGTGTGTGTGTGTGTGTGTGTGTGTGTGTGTGTGTGTGTGTGTGTGTGTGTGTGTGTGTGTGTGTGGAGGGGGGCTCTTTAAATCAATGCATTTCAAACCTCCGGAGACATGCGGATGCTACAGGCAAATTTAAATTCTGAATCATGACAAAAGAAGGTTGACTCAGTGATGTCATCAGTGATGTCATCACTGTGGAGTACATAAACATGAGTAGAATGTTGACATTAGCTAATGCCAGCTAGCACCATGTTGTTTCAACATTCTGAGCTAAAGTTAGCTAATGTCAGCTGACATGTTTCAACATTCTGAACTAAAGTTAGCTAATGTCAGCTAACACATGTTGTTTCAACATTCTGAGCTAAAGTTAGCTAATGTCAGCTAACATGTTTCAACATTCTTAGCTAAAGTTAGCTAATGTCAGCTAACATGTTTCAACATTCTTAGCTAAAGTTAGCTAATGTCAGCTAACATGTTTCAACATTCTGAACTAAAGTTAGCTAATGTCAGCTAACATGTTGTTTCAACATTATGAGCTAAAGTTAGCTAATGTCAGCTAACATGTTTCAACATTCTTAGCTAAAGTTAGCTAATGTCAGCTAACATGTTTCAACATTCTGAACTAATGTTAGCTAATGTCAGCTAACATGTTTCAACATTCTGAACTAAAGTTAGCTAATGTCAGCTAGCATGTTTCAACATTCTTAGCTAAAGTTAGCTAATGTCAGCTAACATGTTTCAACATTATGAGCTAAAGTTAGCTAATGTCAGCTAACATGTTTCAACATTCTGAACTAAAGTTAGCTAATGTCAGCTAACACATGTTGTTTCAACATTATGAGCTAAAGTTAGCTAATGTCAGCTAACATGTTTCAACATTCTTAGCTAAAGTTAGCTAATGTCAGCTAACATGTTTCAACATTCTTAGCTAAAGTTAGCTAATGTCAGCTAGCAGCTAATATGTGACCCTCCTTCCTGTCAGGTGGGTTCCTGCCCTGAACCGTGTTGTCAGTAACATGTTGGCGTGTGGACCGTCGTCGGTGCTGAAGGTCTATGTGTAACCGACCCTGACTGGCCAGTTACATTTATAATGACGGTGAAACTATGACTGTAGATGGCCGAAGAACTGAAGGAGGCGTGGAGCAGATCCGCTGTGTTTTATTTTTCTGTAACACAAAAGGTGGGGTACGTCATGTGAGAGCTGGGGTAACGCTGGCATGCCCCTCTCTCCAGACCTCCAGCACGAGGATGCCATAACAATAAAATAATGACATTTAACACAACTAAAATAAACAGTAGGTCAAATCAAAAGAACAAAAATAAATAAATACAAACATGTAAAACACTTAACAGATCCTTTTACAGCTTTTCTTTTTCTGTTTAAACAGTTAAACATACCTGTAACACAAAAGGTGGGGTACGTCATGTGAGAGCTGGGGTAACGCTGGCATGCCTGCAACACGCAGTGAGCCGTTAGCACTTGTTCGCCGCTTAGCGCCTACTAATTAACATAAATTACGTCGTGAATATATAAATAAATAATATTTAAACATAGCGAGTGTGAAAGTGAGCGACTATGTACCACAAAATCACATCCACTGGTAGAAAATAATGAAAATGAAGAATATATTAACAAAAAGTTTCCGCAGCATTGAACAAGTGTAACTCACCCCTCTCTCCAGACCTCCAGCACGAGGATGCCTGGGCGTGTGCACCCCCAATAATTGCCCCACCGAAACACAACCAAATCATGGAACCAAAAACAAAGTAAATGTAAAATTTGGGGAAGTTCATTAAAAAAATAAAATAAAAATAAATTTATTTATAACACTGTTACATACTCCCCTCTGAACTTCACCAAATCAGCATAGCAGGTGAACCAGTTAAAAAACTGACACAGTACAACACTACCGGACAAAGTATACTCAAAAGCATACTGCAACGCATCTGTCACCCAACTAAAGGGAAAGCGACCATAGAGGGCTGCGCAAACCCCCTACAATCCACTCGCTACAGGAGTGCCTTATACACTACCCGTATAGGTCCGGAATAAGTACTGTCACCTGACTCAAAAAAAAGAAAAGAAACGTCATCACTAAATGACTCGCCAATATAACATGGGTGCGTGTGGAGCGTTCATGACATCAATGCACTAACAAAACGACGAACCGAACTGCCCGTGCGGTGAACATAGTGTTGTGTCATGTTCTGAATCAGTCTGTTCACTGGCTTAACCACTCTGCCCACACGCGTGCTAACAACACCGACCCTACTGCTCGAGAAACCAGGAGTGTTACAGGGCTGCACAGAGGCCACAGACCTCCGATCGGCACTAGAACAACCAGACATCCCAGGTTCAGATTGTACCTCGCTAACTTCACCAGTCACTCCGGAGGTCAACTGCCCAACCAAACTAGTGTCCTGTGTGCGTGGGCGCTCAAGTGAGTCAGTGGAGGCAGAAGCCTCAGCCACCCAACTGGCAGTCCAAGCTGACCTATCAATTTCTGACTCAGCAATGTGTGACTCATCCGAAGGTAAGCCGTCCTGAGCATCCACGGACTGGCATGACTCGCTCAAAGTAGATTCGTCAACGTCATTGACTACCTCGACTGGCAGAAAATTAACCAGCAGAAGCAAGTTGCGGTGAACAACCTTCTCCTGTCCGGTGGAGGTGTTCCTGACTCTGTAAGTATGGCACCTGGGGTCGGCAGAAACAACGACATGTGGGGTGGAGCCCCACTTGTCCGCAATTTTCCTGCGACCTCGCTCACCCTTATTCGCCAACAAGACGCGGTCACCCTCAACAATTGTGTTGCCTTTCGTCTTCCTGTTGTACATGTCAGCTTGATGTTCCTGACTTCTGATAGCATTGGCTTGTGCTGTAGCAACAGCCTCCTGAAGATCCTGCCTCATCTTGGAAACAAACTGATCATAGTCCACAATGTCACAGTCCCTGGTCGCAACCTGAAACATGACATCAATGGGCAGACGCGGTACCCTGCCGAACATCAAATAGAAGGGCGCATACCCAGTTGACTCATGCACCGTGCAGTTATACGCGAACGTCAAAGTTTGCAACATCTGAGGCCAATGTAGTTTTGCTCTTGGCGGAAGGGTTCTGATCATACTGCCCAAAGTTCTGTTGAACCTCTCAGCGTTCCCGTTACCCATTGGGTGATAAGCCGTGGTCCTGGATTTCTTCACTCCAGCAACTTGCAACAGCTCCTGGATCAATTCACTCTCGAAGTTCGCCCCCTGATCCGAGTGGATTCTTTCGGGGAACCCGTATACACAAAAGTACTTGTCCCAGAGCTGTCGTGCAACCTGCTTTGCCGATTGGTCGCGACAGGGATAAGCATGGGCCATTCTAGTAAAATGGTCTGTAACCACTAAAACGTCCATGCTCTTGCCCTTACAGTCTTCAGCGGACCAGAAATCCATACAGACCAGTTCGAGTGGGCTCGAGGTTCTAATGCTCTCAAGAGGGGCCCTGGCCTCTGGTTCAGGAGTCTTGCTGACCACACAGCGCATACAAGTTTTCACATACTCCCTGACATCCTGTTCCATATCAGTCCAAAAGAACCTCTGCCTGGCAAGATACAAAGTTCTGTACTGTCCCTGATGGCCGGCATCATCATGTATGCCTTGCAGCACCTGCTGGACCAACGAGGCTGCAACAACATACTGAAACCTTTTCTTCTTAGTCAGAGGATCTTTGATCACTCTGTAAAGAAGCCCATCAAACAATTTCAGTTTATCCCACTGCTTCAACATTTTCAAAACTCTGCTTGCCTCGAGAGCTCGTTCTCTTCTCGATGGACGTCTGCCGCGAGTCACATAAAACAGAACCCTGGACAGTGTACTGTCTTGATGCTGTTTTTCTTGCAGAACCTTAATAGGAAGCGCGGGTAAGGGACACTGACCAGCAGGGATCAACTGCTGCACAACCTGGGGAAGGTAAGAAATGGCTCTCCCTTCCGGACCCACCTCCCACTCGACATGACCCTCCAGCAAGGCTTTCACCTCGTGGGTGTCCAAGGAGTGATTTCCCAGTGTGGTGGTGTAAGTGCGGCAACCAACCCCCTGCTGATTAGCACTCAATCTGAATACCTCCTGAATGGTAATCTCTTGTATATGCTTGGCCTCTTCAAGCAAAGCTCCATAAGGCTCAGACACCAGTCTTCTGCTAACATGAGTCTGAACAAAAGGCTGTCTGCTGAGTGCGTCCGCGACAATGTTTTTGCTGCCAGGAATGTACTTAATGCTAAAATTGTACGGAGCCAACTTTGCAACCCACCTTTGCTCACATGCATCCAACTTCGGTTTGGTAAGTATGTACGTGAGTGGATTATTATCAGTCCAGACAGTAAAGTCATGGCCTTTCAGCCAATGACTGAACTTTTCGCAGACCGCCCATTTAAGAGCCAAGAATTCGAGCCTATGTGCAGGGTACTTTGTCTGAGCATGGGAAAGAGACTTGCTCGCAAAGGCAATGGGACGGGCCTTGCTTTCCCCCTTCGGCACTTGAGAGATGACTGCACCCAGTCCATCAAGTGACGCATCAGTGGAAAGGACGAAGGGTTGGGAGAAATCTGGATGAGCTAAAACCACTGAATTGAGCAAGGCCGATTTCAGTTGTTGGAACGACCTCTGATGTGCACTCGTCCAGTCACTTGGCTTGAGCTTCCTAAAGATGGCAACATTCTTTGACTGGCCCCTGTTCTTCCTAGGTGTCGCAGTCAAAGCAAAGAGAGGCTTAGCAATCCCAGAACAGTTCGGAATGAAGCGCTGGTAGTACATCACCATCCCTAAGAAAGACTTCAACTTCTTCGGAGAAGGTGTGACACCATCATCCGCCATCAAAGCTTTTTCAGTCACAGCAGCAATTGTCTGCACCTTGTCAGGGTCTGTGGAGACTCCTCCCTCATCCACAATATGACCCAGAAATTTTACACTCCGACGAAGTAAATAGCACTTTTTAGGCGCAAGCTTCAACCCATGAGCCCTCAGTCTGCTGAACACCAGCTCAAGCCGCCTCAGAGCCTCTCCTTCATCGGGTGCAAAAACCAAGAGATCGTCCAAGTAGCAGAGAAGAGTTAGGAAATTCTGATCGCCAAAGATGTTGGTCATAAGGCGCATAAAACTGGCTGGCGCATTACACAAACCCTGAGGCATACGATTAAACTCGTGGAGCCCCATGGGCGTGGTAAAGGCAGTCAATTTCTTGTCTTCCTCATGCATAGGAATGTTGTAATACCCAGACGTTAAGTCCATAGTGCTGAAGAAGGCATTTCCCCCCAGAGCAGAGAGACAATCAGCCTGGTGAGGTAATGGGTGAGCATCTTTGACCGTTCTGGAATTTAACCAACGGTAGTCAACACACACTCTCAAATCACCATTCTTCTTCCACACAAGCACCAGGGGCGACGCCCACTCACTGGAAGACTTCCTAATGATTTCCTTTTCCTCCATCTCTGACAGCACTTGCCTCAACTTTAGGTAATGCCCTGGCGGAACCCGCCGGTATGGGAGTCTGAACGGACGCGTGTCCGTGAGGTGGATTCGATGAACAAACCCAATGTCTTCACCACAGTCTAACTTGCCTCTAGAAAACACACCTTCATACTTCTGCAGCAAGATGTATAACTGATCTTTCCAGTATTTTGACACCTCACAAGAATCAATGTCAATATCACCCAATCCAATTTCCTGCAGAGCATTGCTGAACAGAGAGGCAGACGGGGGTGAGAGCCGACTACCGGTGTCAATCACGCTCTGGCTTTGCACCTGAATTGGTGAAGGGGTATCGGCCGCGCATAAATCCAAATCTTCTAAAGCGACACATGGAAAAACATCAGCCACTTTGGCATTACGTCTCAAAGTAACGGGTTTGTCGCTCGGATTGATAATTTTGACTGGCACCCATCTATCACCTGACATAGTCGCCACAGCTCTCCCCACCATGATATTCTTCTTGTGAGACTGAGAATGCGGAGCATCAATAAGAACTGCACTACCCCCAGAAACAGGAGCGCTCGATGGCAACCTAGCCCACACAAGATGCTCATGGCGTGGCAGCAAGGTCACAGCTTGAGACAATTTGGCTGTGCCAATGACATCAGGAATCACATTCCCCTTCCATCGGTTAACTCCTGATAACATATTCAAAAAATGTTCAATTGCAGGGTCATCTGTGGATTCAGGTTTGTTCATCACACGCCAATAACTCGGATTACGTCTGAATTGGCTAATGAGATGTTTTATCACATTTGAGCCCAAAATCAGTTGATCGTGTTGGCCGGGAACAATCAGAGTAGGTACACTAACCTCCTGTCCGTAGACATTCATCTCCAATTGAAAGACACATTTTGGTGTTACTTGCACTCCACCACATCCTACAAGTACAATGTCAGTGGGCACTTCGCTGCGTTGTGAAAACAAGCCAGCGCTTCGTAATTTCTGTTCGGCCTCCTCATTCATGGTACAGGCCATTGATCCACTGTCTATCAATGCTCGCAAAGAAACTTTACTATTCACAACAACATCAGTATAGAAGAGACTGTCAGATTTCACTAGCTTGTGTACATTCTGACAAACAATCACCCTACGACTAGGGAACGACTTACAACTTTCATCATATACTGATGACATATCATCTACAACGTTGAGGGACTGACTAAATGAACCCACATTGTTCCCTCCCACATGTGGGTGAGTCAGTTTTCCTGAACAGATGCAGTATTGGACCTAATGACCCCATTCGGCATGCATTCACGCTTCTGATGTCCAACAGCAAAGCATGCAAAGCACCTCCTCTCCCTCATACAGTGTGATCGTGTAGAGTGAGCTTTGTCCCCGCAGACGCGACAAGTAGCGTTATGTACCCTAAGACCAGGTGGCATAGCTGCAGGTGAATTTACCTGATTGGTTTTCTCCAACACTCTCTCTAACATACACAAAACACGCTCAAGTGCACCACCCTCTGCAGCTGAGGACTCACTAGGCCTGACTGGGCCACTGGAACTGGTTACGTTTGTACCGGGCATGTTTGAACTAACCTCCTCCTTAACATCTGCCATGGTGTGGGCAGCAGCCACAGCCACTTGGACTGGCTTAACTCTCCCTGCCTTTCCCATGAACACATGCTCTCTTTGATACTCGTCAATTGCTTCTTGGACTTCCATGAAAGTCCATCTACCTAAAGGCTTGCCTTTAAAGACACTAGTTAGTCCGGGATCATTGCAGCTCCTAATGAACATCATCGAAATCTCAGCATCCATGTTTTCCAATTTTCTGCCCTGCATTTTCAGGTGACGGTCTGCCTGCTCTGCCGCTGTATTCAACCGTACCCAATAATCCACTGGATCCTCACCCACACTGGGTTGAGTGGCATAAAAATCAGCTAACGGCAAGCTTGATACAGGATTCTCACTGAAGTACCGTCTGAGAATTTCATAAATCATTTCGGGATGAACTGCAGTATCAGGTGTTGAGCAACTCTTTAACCCCACCTGTACGATTTTCTTGGCCTTGCCCATTAAATGACTCAAAATCTCCTCAGGTTGATCTGAAAGAAGACACTTCTTTTTTTCCATATACACCTCCATCAGCTCTATCCATTCCTGCACTGTACATTTATCAGATGCTTCACCCCTGAATACAGCAGGTTCACGGACGTCAGACTTGATGACCACATTCACTTTGGAGAGATCCAGAGTGGTAGTGCCATTGTTGTCACTAGTCACTGGTGAGACTGGGATGGGCGATGGATTAGGAGCAAATATCCGGCTGGCTATTGAATCACCTATTTGATTCCCTAATGTAGTGATCAAGTCACGAAGCTCAGCTCTAGCTTCAATGTTACCAACAGACACAATAGGTGTGGATGATTCTGGGCCTGCAGGAGATGTAACTACATTGCCTGCATCAACCTGTGCATGATCTTCACTATTGCTGACGTGGGGGGGTGGAACTTCTGAGGGCGGAGTGAATTCTACAGGACGTGTAGCACTGAGCCCACCTACCCGAGTGTCGTCTGTGAAGGTTAATATCTTACCCTCCCCCACTGAAAATCCCATAATGCCCCTGCCCCTACCTCTTACTACATAAGGGGTCACATCGTCAGAAAATAAAAATCCACGTCCACTGGCCATAATGGAAATTGAAAATTCTCAATGCAAAATCAAAATTACAGGGAGATTTACCCTCATTAACCCCTTTTTAAAAGAACAAAACAAAACTTGACACGGTCAATTTAAACTTCACCAGATAACTTACAACCAAAACAGTAAAACATGGGTACTGATGACGAGGATTCGCTGGTCTTCCACCACAATACCTCCACGTGGGAAGCTTGACCCCGGTGATCGGCGACAGCGGCTGATCAGTTGAATCCTTGAAAGGTCACGGCACCAGTTTATGTAACCGACCCTGACTGGCCAGTTACATTTATAATGACGGTGAAACTATGACTGTAGATGGCCGAAGAACTGAAGGAGGCGTGGAGCAGATCCGCTGTGTTTTATTTTTCTGTAACACAAAAGGTGGGGTACGTCATGTGAGAGCTGGGGTAACGCTGGCATGCCCCTCTCTCCAGACCTCCAGCACGAGGATGCCATAACAATAAAATAATGACATTTAACACAACTAAAATAAACAGTAGGTCAAATCAAAAGAACAAAAATAAATAAATACAAACATGTAAAACACTTAACAGATCCTTTTACAGCTTTTCTTTTTCTGTTTAAACAGTTAAACATACCTGTAACACAAAAGGTGGGGTACGTCATGTGAGAGCTGGGGTAACGCTGGCATGCCTGCAACACGCAGTGAGCCGTTAGCACTTGTTCGCCGCTTAGCGCCTACTAATTAACATAAATTACGTCGTGAATATATAAATAAATAATATTTAAACATAGCGAGTGTGAAAGTGAGCGACTATGTACCACAAAATCACATCCACTGGTAGAAAATAATGAAAATGAAGAATATATTAACAAAAAGTTTCCGCAGCATTGAACAAGTGTAACTCACCCCTCTCTCCAGACCTCCAGCACGAGGATGCCTGGGCGTGTGCACCCCCAATAATTGCCCCACCGAAACACAACCAAATCATGGAACCAAAAACAAAGTAAATGTAAAATTTGGGGAAGTTCATTAAAAAAATAAAATAAAAATAAATTTATTTATAACACTGTTACATATGGACCACCTGTATCCGTCCTACGTGACCTTTGGCCCGCCCCACAAGCTAACAGTGACCCGGCAGTCAAACATGCGCCCCCTGGTGGAGGCAGAGACACACAACACAGACCTGGAGCATCAGCTGAGGGTTTATTAATGACCATGAAGAACAGGATCAGGGATCAGGATGTGTGAACAGAACCGATCCAGTTTCAGTCGCTCACATTTGATCCAAAACGCGTCGATGTCATCAGCCGTTACCGTGGAAACAGGAACCCGCGCAGACGAGCAGCTTCACGTCCTGATCTCATTCTTTTGATTGCAAGTCTTTTCATCTTTTTTCCTTCTCAGGGTTAAAGGTCTTTGTGGGCGTGGCTTCTGAGGGTGTGGTCACCCTCCAAACATTTCCAGTGCGAGGGCCAAACTCCTGATGTCCCTCGCACCACGGCAACACCTGCAACGCCGCCAAGGTCACGCACAGGTGTGTTTACTTCCTGTTTACCTAAGTTTAACTTCTGTTTCCCCTCCTGTTTCCCTCCTGTTTCCTTCCTATTTACTTCCTGTTTCCCTTCTGTTTCCTTCCTATTTACTTCCTGTTTCTTACTGTTTCCCTCCTGTTTCCTTCCTGCTCCCTCCTGTCTACTTCCTGTTTTCTTCCTGTTTCCTGTTGTCTACTTCCTGTGGAACAGGAACAGCTCTTCCTGCTCGTCGCTCTGCTTTGAAGGTTCCTGTTTCCTGTTGAGGTTGTGTCAAATCCACCAGAAGCTAAGGTCCACTTTGTGCTGCTCGCGTGTCAGAGGTCACGTGACACACACATCGGGGGTCACGTGATGTGTGTAGGGGGTCATGTGACACGTGCGTTGGGGGTCACGTGACACGCGTGTGTCACACTGAAACGTCGGCTGTGACTGTGGGGTCACCTGTTCAAAGAGTCACCTGTTTAACCCTTTCTCACCTGCAGTTTGAAACCATTGAGCGGTTTTCCCGCCACAGCGTTAGCATCAAGTCAAACTACAGAACCATCATCGGTTCAGAACCAATCAGTCACTCTAAACCCGGTTCTAGCTGGACAAGTATCAGGACCAGGACTGGTGTTCCTGCAGCAGAACTACCAGCGGCTGATCCACCAAACGTCAGGGTGAGCTGGACTCCAGCCCAGTTCCAGTTTGACCGTCGATAGTCTCAGTCCAGAAACCTCTGACCTCTGACCCCAGATGGATTCGACGCTGATCTCTGACCCCAGATGGACTCGACACTGACCTCTGCTCACCTCAGGTCACGTGACATGTGTGTAGGGGGTCATGTGACACGTGCGTTTGTGTCACACTGAAAAGTCGGCTGTGACTGTGGGGTCACCTGTTTAAAGAGTCACCTGTTTAACGCCGCCAAGGTCACGCACAGGTATGTTTACTTCCTGTTTACTACCTGTTTCCTTCCTGTTTGTCTGCTTGCGTGTGGGGGGTCATGTCACATGCGTGTTGGGGGTCATATCACACGAGTGTGGGGGTCACGTTACAGGCATGTCAGGGGTCATGTGACATGTGTGTTGGGGGTCATGTGACAGGTGAGTCAGAGGTCATGTGACACACGTGTGGGGTCATGTGACACACGTATCGGGGTTCATGTGATAGGCAAGTCAGAGGTCACATGACACAAGTGTGGTGTCATGTAACACTCGTGTTGGGGTCATGTGACGTGTGTTGGGGGTCATGTGACAGGCGAGTCACCAACCCGACATGTGTCGGGTTGGTGCAGACTTTAACAGGTTATACAAGCCGTGGCTTTGTGGGGCCCCCCCTGCAGAACAGGTAGTTCCTGAGGTGCCTCCTGAAGGTCCTGTCCCTCACGCCGTACACCACGGGGCTGACGGCGCGCGGCAGGATGTGGATGATGATGTAACAGGCGAACTGGGAGTCAGAGCGGTTCCTGGGGAAGCGCAGCAGCAGCGCCTGTCTCAGCAGCGGCTCGGCGTAGGTCGCCATGCACAGCAGCACCTGGAACCCGTGGAGAGCGATGGTGTTCCGGGCCTTCCGGGCGTCTCCGCTCGCCGCTTTGGCCGTGAACAGGATCCTGAAGTAGGTGTAGAAGATAACCAGCCAGACCACCACCAGGTAGACCACGTAGGTCACGTCCCTCTTCTGGACGATGCGGGGGTCAGGGAAGGCCGTCTCCCGCAGGCAGAACACTCGAGACCTGAAGAAGTCCAGAGGCTGCGTCGCCAAGGTGACAAACAGGTCGGGGAGGACGGACAGCATGCTGGTCGCCCACATCAGACCAATCAGCATCAGCGTCCTCCTGACGGTGCAGATGCGGGCGTGGCGCAGCGGCCTGCAGATGGCGATGTAGCACTCCATGGCCATGCAGGCCAGGTTCAGCGGCGTGTTCTCCGTGGCGAACAGCGCGATCAGCACGAACACGCAGCACACGGACACCTGGATGCGGTACAGGATGTAGCTGATGACGAACAGGACGGAGGTGAGCGTCACCTGGATCAGGTCGTTCACCACCAGGTGGAAGAACAGGATGTAGCGCGGGTTCGTGTAGAACACCTGAGGAGACAGGACATGGGTGGGTCAGCAGGGGTCACCTGAGCCCCGCCCAGTGCTAAACAGTCTATCAGAGTGTTTTAAAGGTAAGACAGACAGAAGGTGGTTTAATATCAGTGGGGGGGGGGGTTCGCAGACGTTTAAATTAACATAAATAATAAAATAGTTTGTCGTTCTATTGCGGAATTTTTCATGGTGGTCCTGGAACGTGTCAACTATGAGGAACGAGGGTTCACTGCAGTTTGTTTAATCTGCAGTGTGTTTAATCTGCAGTGTGTTTAATCTGCAGTGTGTTTAATCTGCAGTGTGTGTAATCTGCAGTTTGGTTAATCTGCAGTGTGTTTAATCTGCAGTGTGTTTAATCTGCAGTGTGTTTAATCTGCAGTGTGTTTAATCTGCAGTGTGTGTAATCTGCAGTTTGTTTAATCTGCAGTGTGTTTAATCTGCAGTTTGTTTAATCTGAAGTGTGTTTAATCTGCAGTTTGTTTAATCTGCAACTTGTTTAATCTGAAGTGTGTTCTAACAGGAACGGTGAGATATTCCAGATTAAAGTCTCAAAGCATTCTGGGATTCTCCTCCAGCTCACAGGACACTATTGTGATCCACAGTGAACTTCTATCCATTATAATCTGATCCACTGGGTTCTACTGTTTTCTATTGCGTTCTGTTGGTTCGGGTGAAGAACCAATGGGTCCAGTTGGTTCTTTCTGTCGACCGACAGGAAGAAGAACTGAGCCTCAGAGTCACAGGAGGAGACGTCACGTCTGATTCTGGATGTCTGTGTTTCAATTTGGATCACTTTTACTTCGTTCAGATGTGACGTGAACGTGATGGTGAACATGATGGTGAACATGATGGTGAACGTGATGGTGAACGTGATGGTGAACATGATGGTGAACATGATGGTGAACGTGATGGTGAACATGATGGTGAACATGATAGTAAACGTGACGGTGAACACGTACCTCGTGTCTGGTGAAGGTCTGGATGAGGCCGGCGTTGATGTAGTGGATGGAGATCCCCAGAACGATGACGATCACGTTCTTAGTCACCGCTTTGGTGAAGGAGTCCCGGTACTGGATCACCATGGTAACGTTAGCTGATGACACGTTCATGGTGACGGGCTGAGGGGGCACACACACACTCATGCACGCACACACACACACACACACACACACACACACACACACACACACACACACACAGGCAGCAAATCAGAGTGGGGATCAGTGACACACACACACACACACACACACACACACACACACAAACACACCCATCTGACTGTATGTCACCACATCCAGCAGAGCTCACCTAGAACCAGGACCGGGACCAGGACTGGATCAGGACGGAGCCCGGTTTGGCTCCAGACGTTCCAGCTGGAGGCTCCAGGTGTGATCGTCAGCGTTCGGCGTGAGGAGGAGCAGCGCTGTCCTCCAGGCGCTGCAGACTAACCCCCCAGCGGGTCTGACACGGCTTTATAAAGGGACACAGCCGGGCCAGAACCCTCCTGGTGTCTGCGCCACACGTGGGAACCACGTGACTCCACAGGTAGTAGGTCATGTGACCGTAGTCTGTGGAACACGCCCCCTACGGGATGTTTAGTGTGGGCTCGCCTGAACATCAAGGTGAGCTGGACTCCTGGCCCCGTTCAGGTTTGACAGCCACTTCTGACGGTCCAGAGACCCCCAATAGGACTGACCCAGTGTTTAGATGGTTCCGATAGGACTGACCCAGTGTTTAGATGGTTCCGATAGGACTGACCCA
Organism: Antennarius striatus; assembly: GCF_040054535.1. Lineage (NCBI taxonomy): Eukaryota > Metazoa > Chordata > Actinopteri > Lophiiformes > Antennariidae > Antennarius > Antennarius striatus. Next base: position 26,547,184 of record NC_090780.1, on the reverse strand, counting down.
GTGTTTAGATGGTTCCCTGAGGACTGACCCAGTGTTTAGATGGTTCTGATAGGACTGACCCAGCGTTTAGATGGTTCCCTGAGGACTGACCCAGTGTTTAGATGGTTCCGATAGGACTGACCCATTGTTTAGATGGTTCCGATAGGACTGACCCAGTGTTTAGATGGTTCCCTGAGGACTGACCCAGTGTTTAGATGGTTCCGATAGGACTGACCCAGTGTTTAGATGGTTCCCTGAGGACTGACCCAGTGTTTAGATGGTTCCGATAGGACTGACCCATTGTTTAGATGGTTGCGATAGGACTGACCCAGTGTTTAGATGGTTCCCTGAGGACTGACCCAGTGTTTAGATGGTTCCGATAGGACTGACCCATTGTTTAGATGGTTGCGATAGGACTGACCCAGTGTTTAGATGGTTCCCTGAGGACTGACCCAGTGTTTAGATGGTTCCGATAGGACTGACCCAGTGTTTAGATGGTTCCCTGAGGACTGACCCAGTGTTTAGATGGTTCAGATAGGACTGACCCAGTGTTTCGATGGTTCCATTAGGAGCGACCCAGTGTTTAGATGGTTCCGTTAGTCTTAGAGCCACCAGACCCGGGTCAGACCAGCGGGTGTAGGTCAGAGCTCCTGCAGGCCTCCACCAGAGCATCCTGGGGGGGTTCTGAGGGGTGTTGGTGCTCAGTAGGCAGCAGCTGCCTTGTTGTCCTCCTTTCCAGAGGAACCTTTGGGGAGCCTCTAACACCTCCAGGAGTCCTCAGTGGTTCCAGCAGTCAGACTCCACAGCGCCTCCCCGGACCCATCAGTGAAGGTCAGCCGCTCTGGGGGGGTTGTTCTGGGGCAGCCAGCAGGAACACGCCTGCAGAGAGTGTCTGCAGAGAGTTCACCGTGGAACGCGTCACAGAGCCCTCGTCTGGAGGCCTGACATTTCATCTGCTCATTATGCTGAGAAGATCAACAGCTGGTCCACAGGGACGAGGGCAACGAGACGTCCTCCCCCAGGAGAGGAGCTGCAGCTCAGCTTCACCTCAGGACCAAAGGTCAGCTCAAGTTATTGCATCATCACTACCAAGGAGTAGGTTCTGGCAGGACTTCAGGGCTGGGTTCCTTCATCGGGTCAACCATCACAGCTGCACCACTGTCTCTAATCCATCATGTCTGTCCTCACCACTGTCTCTAATCCATCATGTCTGTCCTCACCACTGTCTCTAATCCATCATCTCTGTCCTCACCACTGCCTCTAATCCATCATCTCTGTCCTCACCACTGTCTCTAATCCATCATGTCTGTCCTCACCACTGTCTCTAATCCATCATGTCTGTCCTCACCACTGTCTCTAATCCATCATGTCTGTCCTCACCACTGTCTCTAATCCATCATGGCTGTCCTCACCACTGTCTCTAATCCATCATGGCTGTCCTCACCACTGTCTCTAATCCATCATGTCTGTCCTCACCACTGTCTCTAATCCATCATGGCTGTCCTCACCACTGTCTAATCCATCATGGCTGTCCTCACCACTGTCTCTAATCCATCATGGCTGTCCTCACCACTGTCTCTAATCCATCATGGCTGTCCTCACCACCACTCGACCTGCTGCACTGATTTCCCATCAGCCCCACACGTGGTGGATGCTGTTCTTTACTTTTAATTCTTTACATATTATTGCAGGGGGGAACCCATCAGTCTGGTCAGTCTTGTCTCTTTAAGACAGAGGTGTGCTGTGAGTCATGTGACCACTATGAGCTGCTATCAGCAAGTGGATCCACTAAACTCAGCTGGAAGCGGTCTGCAGCCAATCGGTGAGTCCTTCAGTTCGTGTCTTTGCAGCTCCAGGCTGGATGTCGTCTCCTGTCTGTTCTGCTTAATCTGTTTCCTGTTTGTGTGTCTGCTGTTGATGATGTCATCACTCTGCCGCCTTTCTGACAGTTAATTGGCTGATAAAGTTAAAGTTTGCACCATGCTAAATTGAGCAGCATGAAGCTAAAACTTGGATTAGTGTCTTTGTGTCTCATTGGTGTTGTCATTGTTTGGTTTCTTTAGTTTTACAAATGCTTGTTAGGTGTGAACTGCTTGTGCTAATTCCTGTACTTCCTGGTTTGCCACCAGGCATCATGGGAGCTGTAGTCGTTATTGTTGAAGGACTGAATACATAATTTTATTGACTTGATAAATTACTATGTATATTTGGATTTTTATAAAAAACATGTAGTAGATATAATTGATATTCATTATTATGTATCAATCTAATTCTTATTATGTTGCATTATACAGTATATATAGGTTCATTGATGCTTTTGTATAGAATAGTAGTTACTATGTTTAATATAATTACCGCTTATTATTGTTGTGATGTTTTCATATAAGTGAATCATTTTACAAACTTTCAGGTTTACTCCCTACATCTGCTGATAGTTCCACAACTTTAACTCCTGCTGCTCTGACTGAGAAAAATAAAGCAAACAAAAGAAGAATTGTTGAGTAGTGTCCCTGGAACGCCAGGTTACCCTTTCCATTGGCTGAAAAGTGGAACCGACATTGTAACACATGCTGGTGACGTCCTACAGGTTAGGGTTGTGAGGGTTAGGGTTAGGTTTAGGGTTAGGCTTAGGCTCAGGGTTAGGCTTAGGGTTAGGTTTAGGGTTAGGTTTAGGGTTAGGCTTAGGGTTAGCGTTAGGCTTAGGGTTAGGGTTAGGTTTAGGGTTGAAAGAGGGTTAGGTTTAGGGTTAGGCTTAGGGTTAGGGTTAGGGTTAAGCTTGGGGTTAGGGTTAGGGTTAGGCTTGTTGTTAGGGTTAGGTTTAGGGTTGAAAGAGGGTTAGTCTTAGGGTTAGGGTTAGGCTTAGGGTTGAAAGAGGATGTGCATTATGTTTTTAGTCCTACCTAAGTGACAAAATAAGGAAATTTGATGGAAAAACATCAGCAGTACAAAAATCAGCTTGAACAGAAAGACTGCAGTTATAAAATACTGATGGTTTTTATTGCAGGTAAAAACATTTAAAAACCATGATTGGCCAGGCTCATTATCATTCATTCATGATAACATTATTGTTTAATATTATACATAAATGTTATTTAAATTATTTATTTTAGATTCTCAAAAACTAAGATTGGAGACAATAAGAGCAGAAAGTGTTTGAGTGACCTGACACACAGTAAAGCGAAGAGTAAACAAAAAATTTAACAGATAAAGTAGATGACAGTAGAAAACATTCAAATGTCCTGTGGATGATTTTAAGGTCTGTGCACACGTAACAGATTTGAACACGTAACAGATTTGAACACGTAACAGATTTGAACACGTAACAGATTTGAACACGTAACAGATTTGAACACGTAACAGATTTGAACATGTAACAGATGTGTTCAGGCTTCAGCCTGTGGGATGGCAAAGGTTCAGTTGCTTTGGGCCAGGCTTCATTTACACCACAAGTTCCTCTTCAGGTACTTCCTGAAGGTCTCATCTCGTATGCCGTAGATGATCGGACTGATGGATCGCGGTAGGATGTGCACGATGATGTAGAAGGCAAACCTGGCGTCTATGTAGGTGAGCGGAAACCATCGCTGGACCAGGTCCAGCAGCTGGGGGCCGATGTACGTGGCCATACACAGCAGCACCTGGAAGCCGTGCAGCACGATGGTGTTCCTGGCCTTCTTGCTGTCCTTGCTAGCGGCTCTCGCAGTGAACAGGATTCTGAAGTACGTGTAGAAGATGGTCAACCAGACCATGACCAGAAACACAGAGTGAATGATGTTCCTCTTCTGGACCAGGAACGGGCTTGGAAACAGGTTTGCTTTGTGGCACATCACCTGGGAATGGAAGTAGTCCAAAGGCTGCGTTGCCATGGTGACGAACAGATCAGGAAGAACCACAGACATGCTCATCACCCAAATGAGACCAATCAGCATCAAGGTTTTCTTGATGGTGCATATTCGAATGTGGCGCAGAGGTAAACACACGGCGATGTAGCACTCGACGGCCATGCCAGCAAGGTTCAGGGGCGTGTTCTCCGTGGCAAACAGGGTGACCAGGATGATGACGCAGCACAAGGACACGTTGATTCTGTGGACGGTGTAGCTGATGAGGAAGAGGAGGACAGACAGCATCACATGGATCATGTCATTAACAACCAGGTGGATGAAGAGAGTGTATCGTGGATTGAGGTAGAAGATCTGTGGATCCAAAGGAGAAAAGAGTCTTCATGTACACGATAGAAGGATTCATTCGTCTACGCTAACAGCCTTCATGTTCCAGCTGGTCGCCTCATGGTGTTGAATCAGACTGGAGATGTCAGATGAAGGCTGTCACGTTGGAACAACATGGAAACATTGAGCTGCTGTTAGCTAACGACAGCTATCACCACGTTGTTGAATCTAAGCTAGTCTAAGCTAGGAGGACCAGACAGATTGAATCTGAACGACCAATAGCAACAGACAGATGTTGAGGGACAAAAGATGCTGTTTCTGCAACTCCTGCAAGAATGAAAAGGACCTGAATATCAATCAAGCAAGGATGAAATGCAAGAAGCGTCTGCAAGCATCACAATAAACGTCTAACGTGTGGTGAGATAGCCCACATCAACCTGTCTGATGTTTGGTACCCGAGGTTTGTTAGCTAATGTCAGCTGGTGTTGGCTAATGTCGGCTCGTTTATGATTCATACTACAATGACAGGAAGAAGAATGAGACCTGGTGTTTGCTGAAGGTGTGAATGAAGGTCGCATTGATGAAGGTGATTGAGACTCCGAGAAGCAGAACCAGAAGATTCTTGGCCAAAGCTTTGGACAACGGTTCTGGAGACCGACCAGGAAATCTGGGATTGGCAGTCGAATTCATGTCTGCGGCAACAAGCAGAAGAAAATTCAAGAAAACACAAGAAAACAAGAGAAACCACGAGAAAACAAGAGAAAGAGAGAAAACAACCTCACTTGTTTTCTCCTCTTCTTTTCCCAAGCTGAAAGGAAAAGAAGAGGAGAAAACGAGAGAAAACACAAGAAAAACATGAGTAAACATGAGTCAACATGGGTAAACATGGGTAAACATGGGTAAACATGGGTAAACATGAATAAACATGAATAAACATGGGTAAACATGGGTAAACATGGGTAAACATGAGTAAACATGGGTAAACATGGGTAAACATGGGTAAACATGGGTAAACATGGGTAAACATGAGTAAACATGGGTAAACATGAGTAAACATGGGTAAACATGGGTAAACATGAGTAAACATGGGAAAACAAGGGTAAACATGGGTAAACATGAGTAAACATGAATAAACATGGGTAAACATGGGTAAACATGAGTAAACATGAGTAAACATGGGTAAACATGGGTAAACATGGGTAAACATGGGTAAACATGAGTAAACATGGGTAAACATGGGTAAACATGAGTAAACATGAGAAAACATGGGTAAACATGGGTAAACATGAGTAAACATGAGTAAACATGGGTAAACATGGGTAAACATGGGTAAACATGGGTAAACATGGGTAAACATGAGTAAACATGGGTAAACATGGGTAAACATGAGTAAACATGAGAAAACATGGGTAAACATGAGGAAACATGGGTAAACATGAGTAAACATGAGTAAACATGGGTAAACATGAGTAAACACGGGTAAACACGAGTAAACATGGGTAAACATGGGTAAACATGGGTAAACATGAGTAAACATGAGTAAACATGAGTAAACATGGGTAAACATGGGTAAACATGAGTAAACATGGGTAAACATGGGTAAACATGAGTAAACATGGGTAAACATGGGTAAACATGAGTAAACATGGGTAAACATGAGTAAACATGAGTAAACATGGGTAAACATGGGTAAACATGAGTAAACATGGGTAAACATGAGTAAACACGGGTAAACATGAGTAAACACGGGTAAACATGAGTAAACACGGGTAAACATGGGTAAACATGGGTAAACATGGGTAAACATGGGTAAACATGAGTAAACATGGGTAAACATGAGTAAACACGGGTAAACATGAGTAAACATGGGTAAACATGGGTAAACATGGGTAAACACAGACCCTGGTGGGAACAGATCTAAATATCAGAACAACAAAACAGAATTTAATGTGACAGATGAGTTTAGGCTTCACCTAAACGGTCGTCTGGGCTACCAGAAGATGGAGGGGGGGCGTCCAGTCAGAGGCAGACCAACCTGGAAGTAGACGGGGCCACCATTGGGTCAGAGAAAACAGAGCGGGGGGGGGGGCAGAGCTCACAGGAAACCACACTGGACTCAACACACAATCACATGACTCAATGTGGATCAATTAGATCAAAATAAATCACCGTCAGTGAGGCACAGGCGCAAAGCGTGATGTGTGTGCTGGAGGCGATGTTTACCTGAGCTCACCTGGCAGTGCCACACATTAGGGCCGCAGCGTCTCTTCAACGCTCTGTGCTGAGCTCTGCACCAATCAGAGGACAGGCCACACCCCCCACGCGCTCGTCTGCAGGTGATGTCAGAGGAGGCAGATGAGACCGGATCAGAACCAGCACTCTGTGTGTGTGTGTGTGTGTGTGTGTGTGTGTGTGTGTGTGTGTGTGTGTGTGTTGGTGTGCAGGCCACCGTTAACAGCTGGGACAAACAAACAGGAAGTGGATGTGACCCTCCTTCCTGTCAGGTGGGTTCCTGCCCTGAACCGTGTTGTCAGTAACATGTTGGCGTGTGGACCGTCGTCGGTGCTGAAGGTCTATGGACCACCTGTATCCGTCTTACGTGACCTTTGACCCGCCCCACAAGCTAACAGTGACCCGGCAGTCAAACATGCGCCCCCTGGTGGAGGCAGAGACACACAACACAGACCTGGAGCATCAGCTGAGGGTTTATTAATGACCATGAAGAACAGGATCAGGGATCAGGATGTGTGAACAGAACCGATCCAGTTTCAGTCGCTCACATTTGATCCAAAACGCGTTGATGTCATCAGCCGTTACCGTGGAAACAGGAACCCGCGCAGACGAGCAGCTTCACGTCCTGATCTCTACCTAAGGTTAACTTCTTGTTTCCCTCCTGTTTCCCTTCTGTTTCCTTCCTATTTACTTCCTGTTTCTTACTGTTTCCCTCCTGTTTACTTCCTGTTTCCCTCCTGTTTACTTCCTGTTTCCCTCCTGTTTCCTTCCTATTTACTTCCTGTTTCTTACTGTTTCCCTCCTGTTTCCTCCCTGCTCCCTCCTGTCTACTTCCTGTTTTCTTCCTGTTTCCTGTTGTCTACTTCCTGTGGAACAGGAACAGCTCTTCCTGCTCGTCGCTCTGCTTTGAAGGTTCCTGTTTCCTGTTGAGGTTGTGTCAAATCCACCAGAAGCTAAGGTCCACTTTGTGCTGCTCGCGTGTCAGAGGTCACGTGACACACACATCGGGGGTCACGTGATGTGTGTAGGGGGTCATGTGACACGTGCGTTGGGGGTCACGTGACACGCGTGTGTCACACTGACACGTCGGCTGTGACTGTGGGGTCACCTGTTCAAAGAGTCACCTGTTTAACCCTTTCTCACCTGCAGTTTGAAACCATTGAGCGGTTTTCCCGCCACAGCATTAGCATCAAGTCAAACTACAGAACCATCATCGGTTCAGAACCAATCAGTCACTCTAAACCCGGTTCTAGCTGGACAAGTATCAGGACCAGGACTGGTGTTCCTGCAGCAGAACTACCAGCGGCTGATCCACCAAACGTCAGGGTGAGCTGGACTCCAGCCCAGTTCCAGTTTGACCGTCGATAGTCTCAGTCCAGAAACCTCTGACCTCTGACCCCAGATGGACTCGACGCTGATCTCTGACCCCAGATGAACTCGACGCTGACCTCTGCTGGGGTAGCGTTGTAAAGTTCAAACACAACACCAGAGAAAAGAAAGGAGTGGTTTTGACAGGAGAACTTCTCCAGAGGTCTCAGAAGTCCAGCCTTTTGCCTCCAGACGTTCTCTGTGACCTCGTGTGAAGAAAGGAGTGAAGCTCTGCTGCGGAGCTTCAGGTGGGGGGGTGTTGGTGCTCAGTAGGCAGCAGCTGCCTTGTTGTCCTCCTTTCCAGAGGAACCTTTGGGGAGCCTCTAACACCTCCAGGAGTCCTCAGTGGTTCCAGCAGTCAGACTCCACAGCGCCTCCCCGGACCCATCAGTGAAGGTCAGCCGCTCTGGGGGGGTTGTTCTGGGGCAGCCAGCAGGAACACGCCTGGTGTCTGCAGAGAGTTCACCGTGGAACAACACGTCACAGAGCCCTCGTCTGGAGGCCTGACATTTCATCTGCTCATTATGCTGAGAAGATCAACAGCTGGTCCACAGGGACGAGGGCAACGAGACGTCCTCCCCCAGGAGAGGAGCTGCAGCTCAGCTTCACCCAAGGACCAAAGGTCAACTCAAGTTGTTGCATCATCACTACCAAGGAGTAGGTTCTGGCAGGACTTCAGGGCTGGGTTCCTTCATCGGGTCAACCATCAGGACGTCCACTGGATCAGTCAGCTGATCAGCTGATTGATCCATCAAACACTGATGGAAACACCACCACCAGCTTTAGAGGCTCCACACAGAGCTGCTGGAGATGATCTGGACCCCCGGTGATCCTGGACCGTGGGCCGTCGGGTTCTGGTGGAGCAAGACGGTCCCAGGAGTTCCTGGCCCCCCCACACTTTGATTTTGTGTCTCTGTATTCCACATAAAAATAAACAGATCCATGTTGGTGTGTTTTTCTTCAGCACAACTTCACCTGTGAGTACAGATAGTTATTATTTCACTATATTATTTATTATTAAATATGATTTACTATAACTTCACTGACATACTGGGACAAAACATATGCAAACTATCAAATTCAAATTGAATAAAATTATATTTATTGTATTACAAACCAGGAACTTCAAAATATAAATATATGTTGATAACACAAATATACAAAAGTGAAATTAAAATAAAATAATAGTAAATACAAATATTTACAAGAAAACATTTTTTAGGTGCTTTAAGCTGAAACCAGGAGTCAGTGTCGGGGTCACCTCCAGCTGTCCAGGGGTCAGTGTCGGGGTCACCTCCAGCTGTCCAGGGGTCAGTGTCGGGGTCACCTCCAGCTGTCCAGGGGTCAGTGTCGGGGTCACCTCCAGCTGTCCAGTGGTCAGTGTCGGGGTCACCTCCAGGGGTCAGTGTCGGGGTAACCTCCAGCTGTCCAGGGGTCAGTGTCGGGGTCACCTCCAGCTGTCCAGGGGTCAGTGTCGGGGTCACCTCCAGCTGTCCAGGGGTCAGTGTCGGGGTAACCCCCACCTGTCTAGGGGTCAGTGTCGGGGTCACCTCCAGCTGTCCAGGGGTCAGATCAGTACACACACACATGAAACAACATTTAAATGACTTGATCAGATTATAGATCATCTGTACTTGATGGACGGTGAATTAAAATAGTTTCTCTTCTGATCGTCTGTGTCTTCTTCTTCTTTTGCTTTCGGCTTTTCCCTTCAGGGGTCGCCACAGTGAATCAATTGCCTCCATCTAACCCTGTCCTTTGCATCCTTCATGTCCTCTTTCACTACGTCCATAAACCTCCTCTTTGGTCTTCCTCTAGGCCTCCTGCCTGGCAGTTCAGAACTCAGCATCCTTCTACCAATATATTCACTATCTCTCCTCTGGACATGTCCAAACCATCTCAGTCTGGCCTCTCTGACTTTATCTCCAGAACCTCTAACATGTGCTGTCCCTCTGATGTACTCATTCCTGATCCTATCCATCCTGGTCACTCCCAGAGAGAACCTCAGCATCTTCATCTCTGCTACCTCCAGCTCTGTCTCCTGTCTTTTCCTCAGGGACACTGTCTCTAGACCAAACAACATCGCTGGTCTCACCACAGTTTTGTACACCTTTCCTTTCATTTTAGCTGAAACTCTTCTATCACACATCACACCTGACACTTTCCTCCACCCGTTCCATCCTGCCTGGACACGCTTCTTCACCTCTTTTCCACACTCTCCATTGCTCTGGACTGTTGAGCCCAAGTACTTCAAATCCTCCACCTTCTTGATCTCTTCTCCCTCTAACCTCACTCTTCCACTTGGGTCCCTCTCATTCACACACATGTACTCTGTCTTACTGCGGCTAACCTTCATTCCTCTCCTTTCCAGGACAAACCTCCACCTCTCTAGCTTCTCCTCCACCTGTTCCCTGCTCTCACTACAGATCACAATGTCATCTGCAAACATCATAGTCCATGGAGATTCCTGTCTAACCTCGTCTGTCAGCCTGTCCATCACCATAGCAACAAGAAGGGGCTCAGAGCTGATCCCTGATGCAGTCCCACCTCCACCTTGAACTCCTCTGTCACACCTACACACACCTCACCACTGTCTTACAGTCCTCATACATGTCCTGCACCGCTCTAACATACTTCTCTGCCACTCCAGACTTCCTCATACAATACCACAGTTCCTCTCTGGACACCCTGTCATCAGCTTTCTCCAGATCTACAAAAACACAATGCAGCTCCCTCTGGCCTTCTCTGGACTTCTCTATCAACATCCTCAAAGCAAATACTGCATCTGTAGTACTCTGTTTTGGCATGAAACCATACTGCTGCTCACAAATGTTCACTTCTGCCCTTAGTCTAGCTTCCACTACTCTCTCCCATAACTTCATTGTATGGCTCATCAGCTGTATTCCTCTGTAGTTGCCACAACTCTGCACATCTCCCTTGTTCTTAAAAATGGGCACCAGCACACTTCTCCTCCATTCCTCAGACATCTTCTCACTATCTAAGATCCTGTTGAACAACCCAGTCAGAAACTCTACCGCCACCTCTCCTAGACACTTCCAAACCTCTACAGGTATATCATCAGGACCGACTGCCTTTCCACTCTTCATCCTCTTCAATGCCCTCCTCACTTCATCCTGACTAATCTTTGCTACTTCCTGGTCCACAACAGTCACCTCTTCTAGTCTTTGTTCTCTCTCATTTTCCACGTTCATCAACTCTTCAAAGTACTCTTTCCATCTTCCCATCACACTACTGGCACCTGTCAATAGACTTCCATCCCTATCCTTAATCACCCTAACCTGCTGCACGTCCTTCCCATCTCTATCTCTCTGTCTTGCCAATAGATCAGTCTCTCCCTCCTTACTGTCCAACCTAGCATACAAGTCATCATAAGCTTCTTGTTTGGCCTTTGCTACCTCTACCTTGACCTTACGCTGCATCTCCCTGTACTCCTGTCTACTCTCCTCAGTCCTCTCAGTGTCCCACTTCCTCTTAGCTAACCTCTTTCTCTGTATACACTCCTGTACCTCCTCATTCCACCACCAAGTCTCCTTATCTACTTTCCTTCCAGATGACACACCAAGTACTCTCCTACCTGTCTCCCTGATCACATTAGCTGTGTATGTGTAGGTTCTCAGTCATCCAGGTCATGGTTATCCAGAAGCTGTTGAGTCGATCCACTGGCATAAAGAAAGTTCTTGAAGATGTTTCGTCTTTCATCCAACAGACTTCTTCAGTTCAGAGAGTGGCTGATAATGTCCCAGTTTATTAACCCTGTGGGGTGTGGTCAATGCTTTTCACATTCCAACGACTGTTGTTACACCCGTCAACGATTGTTGGTGGGGGTGTCAAAGGTGGTCGTTCAGATGTGAGTTACACCTACTTCCAGTACAGAGGGAACTTCTATAGGCAGAAACACGGATGTCCCATGGGCTCGCCGGTATCATGGCCAATTTGTACATGGAAGAGGTGGAACACAAGGCCCTTACCTCGTTCAACGGAACACCACCAAGCCACTGGTTCCAGTATGTGGACGACACCTGGGTTAAGATAAAAATCCACGAGGTGCAACCTTTCACCGAACACATCAGCTCGGTGGACAGAAACATGAAGTTCACCAGAGAGGATGTGAAGGATAACAGTTTGCCCTTTTTGGATTGTGAGGTCAGCATAAAAGATGACAAGTCTGTATGTTGGGTTATATAGGAAACCAACATACACGGACCAATACCTGCTTTTTGACTCTCACCACCCACTGGAGCACAAGCTGGGCATCATCAGGACCCTCCAAGACAGGGCTGATAATCTACCAACCAGTGCCCAAGACCAGGTGAAAGAACACCAACACCTGGAAAGGGCACTGAAAACCTGTGGATATCCTGACTGGACCTTCGTGAAAGCTGACACAAGATCCAGAAAGGAGAACAACCCAGTGAGGACAGAAGAGAGCAGACAATGGTTTAGTGATCCGTTTGTGTCTGGAGTGTCTGAAAAGCTGAGGAGGATCTTTAACAAACACATGGTTCCTGTGTATTTTAAGCTGGGTAACACCCTCCGACAAAGACTGGTCCACCCAAAAGACCCCCCACCACACAGTCAGAAGACCAATCTGGTGTATGCAGTTAAATTCCCCTATGTCTACATAGGGGAAACCAAACAACCACTACACAGACGCATGGCTCAACACAGAAGAGCCAACACATCAGGACAGGACTCAGCAGTCTGCCCCCCCTCAAGTAAGAGGGACACTCATTTCAGGACACAGATGTTCAGATCCTGGACAGGGAAGATAAATGGTTTGAGAGAGGAGTGAAAGAGGCCATCCACGTCAAAGTGGAGAAGCCATCTCTGAATGGGGGGGTCTGTGACATCACCTTTCTCCCATTTATAATCATGTCCTTTCAAAGCTCCCAAAAAGATTGTCTCAGCGGATTGACCCAGGTGATGGATCTCATGCTAATGACCCTCATTAGCATACAAAGGTGTAAATCACATCTCAACGACCACCTTTGACACCCCCACCAACAATCGTTGAGGAGCCAGACGGGTTTAACAACGGTCGTTGGAATGTGAAAAGCACTGAGCTGGGACATTATCAGCCACTCTCTGAACTGAAGAAGTCTCTTGGATGAGAGACAAAACATCCTCAAGAACTTTCTTAACGTCCAGTGGATCGACTCAACAGCTTTTGGATACACATTAGCTGTGGTTTTCCAGTCATCTGGAACACCTCCTGACCACCCAGAGCCTGTCTTAACTCCTTCCTAAAAGTCCTGCAACACTCTTCCTTTTTCAGCTTCCACCATTTCGTCTTCTGCTCTGCCTTTGTCCTCTTGATCTTCCTCACCACCAGAGTCATCTTACACACCACCATCCTATGCTGTTTGGCTACACTCTCACCTACCACTACTTTACAGTCACTGATCTCCTTCAGGTTACACCGTCTACACCAGATGTAGTCTACCTGTGTGCTCCTACCTCCACTCTTATAGGTCACTCTATGTTCCTGCCTCTTCTGGAAGAAAGTATTCACTACAATCAATCAATCAAGTTTTATTTATATAGCGCTTAATCATGACAGCAGACATTTCAAAGCGCTTCAACAGACAGAAACCCAACTGAACCCTCCAGAGCATCAGAGACAGTGGAGGGAAAAACTCCTTCATTGAGGAAGAAACTCCGGGCAGGACCCAGACTCTTTAGGGCGGCCATCCGCCTCGACCGGTTGGGTGGAAAAGAAATCAAAGGAAGATAAGAACAGCATCAGAGAGAGAGAGACAGAGAGAGAGTGAGACAGGCCAGATAGGGACAGTATCAATATGGTTAAGGTTGATAAAGTCAAGGCACAATTACAGCTGTGTGGATGACTGTATGGAGGAAGGAGGGAGAAAGGAAGCAGGACCCCAGCCGATGGATAGTTGAGGGGTGGTACTGGTGGGCTTGGAGGAGAAGGTCCACAGCACATGGAGAGATGGGGGTGATACTGGTGGGCTCGGAGGTGCAGGTCCACAGAGGAAGGTCCACGGCAGCTGGGCGGATGAGGGGTGGAACAGTAAGATGACACCAAGGAAGAGAGGCAGCAGGACCCCAGTTGATGGTTAGGTGAGGGGTGATACTGGTGGATGGGAGGTGTAGGTCCACAGCAGATGGTCCACAGCGGATGGGTGGATGAGGGGTGGAACAGTATGGTGGCGCGGAGGAAAAAGGAAGCCGGACCCCAGCCGATAATTAGGTTAGGGGTGGTACTGGTGGGATGGGAAGAGCAGGTCCATAGCAGATGGGCGGATGAGGGGTGAACCTGAGAAAAACCTGGGAGAACATAGAGCACAGAGACTCCAGGAAAGAAGTTTAGTTAGTAGGGTGTGATTGGAGACTTGGAGAGTGAGATCAGAGAGGAGGAGGAGTAACAGAGATGGTTGGAGAGAAGGGGGAGGAGAGAGGAACTCAGTGAGTCTGGATGTTGAGTCTCCAGCAGTGTAGGTCTATATGAAAATAAAGTCATGTCCATTGAAGTCTGCACCAATGACAACTCTCTCACTTCTAGGCATGCTCTGCATCACTTCATCAAAGTCCAGCCAGAATTTCTCCTTCTCCTCCAGCTCACATCCTACCTGTGGAGCATACCCGCTAACAACATTGAACATCACACCTTCTATTTCTAGCTTCAGACTCATCACTCTATCTGACACTCTTTTTACCTCCAGGACATTCCTAACAAACTCCTCCTTCAAGATAACTCCTCCTCCATTTCTCTTCCCATCTACACCATGATAGAACAACTTGAACCCTGCTCCTAAACTTCTAGCCTTGCTACCTTTCCACCTGGTCTCCTGGACACACAGTATGTCTACCTTCCTCCTCTGCATCATGTCAAACAACTCTCTACCTTTTCCTGTCATAGTTCCAACATTCAACGTCCCTACTCTCAGTCCTATACTCTTGGTGTTCCTCTTCTCTGTCTTCCTACGAACACACTTTCCTCCTCTCCTTCTTCGACCAACAGTAATCCAATTTCCACCGGCGCCCTGTAGGTCAACAGCGCCGATGGCGGTCGTTGTTAACCCGGGCCTCGACCGATCCGGTATGGAAGTCATAGGTTTGATCCGCATCTTTGATTTGGCAAAAGTCTTACGCCGGATGCCCTTCCTGATGCAGCCATCTGTATTTATCCGGGATTGGGACCGGCACAATAAGACACTGGCTTGTGTCCTCTTGTGGCTACATTTCTACATTCGTTAATCGTGTGGTTCCTGAACGCATTAACCACGAGGAGCGAGGGATCACTGTACACCTTTTCCCACACTCTGACAGACTGCGTACGACAGACTGGTGTAAACCTACATAAATACTGGACTTTATATGCGTATGAATGTCTTTATAACATTTGCAGTATGGAATAACAAAAAAAAGCTGTAAATGTTCATGTTTAGTTTGTCTTACACTCACCACTGGTGAATTAACGCTCACAGCTGAACCAGATCATCATGAAGATAAAATATCATCGTCTTCCTCACCATGAAACCTTCGACCGTCTCCTCGTTTGTCTCCAAACGCTCCTTTTCTAACGTCTTCTTTAGATCAATGTTAGCAGCCGACCGCTAGCTGATTGTTAGCTTACCGCTAGCGGTGGTTAGCATCTGATCACCACTGATGGTGTTACTCTGATCACGTTTCACTCACTGATGCGTGGTTTCACTACTTTGCTGATTTTCATTAGGTGGTCATGTGATCACGTACGTGGGAAAAGGTGTACAGTGATCCCTCCCTCCTCGTGGTTAATGCGTTCAGGAACCACACGATTTACGAATTCCATGACAGAGCGACAAACTATTTTATTATTTAGGGTAATTTAATCCTGATATTAAACCACCTTTTATCTGTATTACCTTTAAAACACTCTGATAGACTGTTTAAAGCGCCTTTGTGAAGTCCGCGACTCACAGAACGTAGCGCACTTCAGGATGCTGTCAGCCAACAGGATGCGTGTACAGCATCACATGACTGCCTACTAAAAATCTGAGATGAGGTGAAGTCACGAGCGTTGGTGCGCAAATGCATGAGGGCACACTGTACAGATAGAAGGTGGTTTAATATCAGTGTGTGTGGGGGGGGGGTGTTCATAAACGTTTAAATTACTGTAAAACGTAAAATAAATAGTTTGCAGAATTATTTTTTTTGGCCTCATAAACCGTAATGAGAGATCACTCCGTATGGACAGAAACACAGCGCCGCCCTGTAGACGGGGCATTGAAAAACATTTTGTAAGATCAAATGTAAACAATCATATTTGGGTTTTCCGTGGCTCCACGTGAACATCCAGAGTCTCTGGTCTATGCCATCGTGTAACGGTGATGTGGTGATCTTTTTGACACACCATGTGATCTGATCACGGGGGGGTGATGACGGACTGTTGGTTGTGAGGCCTGACCATCGCAGTGGAAGCGTTATACGTCAGCAATAACTGGAACACAGACTGGAACAAAGACTGGATCAAAGACTGGAACAAAGACTGAAACAAAGACTGAAACAAAGACTGGAACAAAGACTGAAACAAAGACTGAAACAAAGACTGAAACAAAGACTGAAACAAAGACTGGAACAAAGACTGAAACAAAGACTGGAACAAAGACTGGAACACAGACTGGAACAAAGACTGGAACAAAGACTGAAACAAAGACTGAAACAAAGACTGGAACAAAGACTGAAACAAAGACTGAAACAAAGACTGGAACAAAGACTGAAACAAAGACTGAAACAAAGACTGAAACAAAGACTGAAACAAAGACTGGAACACAGACTGGAACAAAGACTGGAACACAGACTGGAACAAAGACTGGAACGAAGACTGGAACAAAGACTGGAACAAAGACTGGAACAAAGACTGGAACACTGTTCACCAATCAACCACCTCCCTTCGGGTAAAACCACCCCCTGAACAAAGTCACCTGACCTGATCCTGTCCGTCCGGTTTGACACAACCAGGTTGTCACTGCCAGAGCTGACTTGTATAACTATAACTGTATCTCAGCTCTGACAAAGCAGTACGTTATTTCTCCTCCACACCATCAGGTACTTTATGTTTGAGAACTTGTTTAAATGTTGGATACAGGTCATGTGACCTCCATGGTCCATCATCAGCCTCTTGGTTGTGGGTTTTAAAAGGAATATTAACTGATGTAACGACACACGTTTGTCCTGACAGACATTTATTTTCCACGATCGGAGGAGAAAACAGAGTTTAAATCTCTCGGCTGTGAAAATCAAATCAAATCAAAAGTCAAAAGAAATGAATTCAAGATGTTAAACAGGAGAGAAGAGAGACCCCCAACAGACAGAAACACAACAAAACCCCCAAACAACCTGCAAGGCTACGTTTAAATCACAATGATTAGGACACAAAGTTATACACTACGCTGTTACCTAGCAACCAGAGTTAACCCTCTAACATGATCCAAAATGGAGCCGAAACACAACAAAACATTCAAATGTTTTGTGAAAATGAGTTTCACTACTACAGCGTTCACACACCGGTGACCCTAACGTCTCGTGTGGCGTTCAAACGCAGAGAGAAGAGTTGGAAAAGTTCATTCGAGCCATCGGCCAATCACAGGCTCTATGCTGCTCTGGGTGGGCGTGTCCTCTCAGTGGGTGATGAGTCTGCTGTTGTCTCTGGTCTCAGTTGTCTTGATCAGGAGCTTCGGAGCAGGGGAGATGCTGTTACTATGGTAACCATTAGTAGTCTTAGTACCTGAAGTGAGGAGGAACAGACACCGATTATGGTCTGTAGAAGATATTATGGTCTGTAGAGGAGATATTATGGTTTGTAGAGGTGTTATTATGGTCTGTATAGGTGTTAATATGGTCTGTAGAGGTGTTATTATGGTCTGTAGAGGTGTTAATATGGTCTGTAGAGGTGTTATTATGGTCTGTAGAGGTGATATTATGGTCTGTAGAGGAGATATTACAGTGTCTAGGATGATGCTTTGCTAGAGGTGATATTTTGGTCTGTAGAGGTGATATTATGGTCTGTAAAGGAGATATTATGGTCTGTAGAGGTGATGTTTTGGTAGATGTGATATTATGGTCTGTAGAGGTGGTGATATGGTCTGTAGAGGAGATATTATGGTCTGTAGAGGTGATATTATGGTCTGTTAGAGGTGTTATTATGGTCTGTAGAGGTGATATTATGGTCTGTAGAGGTGATATGATGGTCTGTAGAGGAGATATTATGGTCTGTTAGAGGTGTTATTATGGTCTGTAGAGGTGTTAATATGGTCTGTAGAGGTGATATTATGGTCTGTAGAGGAGATATTACGGTGTCTAGGATGATGCTTTGCTAGAGGTGATATTTTGGTCTGTAGAGGTGATATTATGGTCTGTAGAGGAGATATTATGGTCTGTAGAGGTGATGTTTTGGTAGATCTGATATTATGGTCTGTAGAGGTGGTGATATGGTCTGTAGAGGAGATATTATGGTCTGTAGAGGTGATATTATGGTCTGTTAGCGGTGTTATTATGGTCTGTAGAGGTGATATTATGGTCTGTAGAGGTGATATGATGGTCTGTAGAGGAGATATTATGGTCTGTTAGAGGTGTTATTATGGTCTGTAGAGGTGTTATTATGGTCTGTAGAGGTGATATTATGGTCTGTAAAGGAGATATTATGGTCTGTAGAGGTGGTGATATGGTCTGTAGAGGAGATATTATGGTCTGTAGAGGTGATAATATGGTCTGTAGAGGTGATATTACGGTCTGTTAGAGGTGATAATATGGTCTGTAGAGGTGATATTATGGTCTGTTAGAGGTGTTATTATGGTCTGTAGAGGTGATATTATGGTCTGTAGAGGTGTTAATATGGTCTGTAGAGCCGATATTATGGTCTCTAGGATGATGCTTTGCTAGAGGTGTTATTATGGTCTGTAGAGGTGATATTATGGTCTGTAAAGGAGATATTATGGTCTGTAGAGGTGATGTTTTGGTAGATGTGATATTATGGTCTGTAGAGGAGATATTATGGTCTGTAGAGGTGATATTATGGTCTGTAAAGGAGATATTATGGTCTGTAGAGGTGATGTTTTGGTAGATGTGATATTATGGTCTGTAGAAGCGATATTATGGTCTGTAAAGGAGATATTATGGTCTGTAGAGGTGATGTTTTGGTAGATGTGATATTATGGTCTGTAGAAGCGATATTATGGTCTGTAGAGGTGATATTATGGTCTGTAGAGGAGATATTACGGTGTCTAGGATGATGCTTTGCTAGAGGTGATATTTTGGTCTGTAGAGGTGATATTATGGTCTGTAAAGGAGATATTATGGTCTGTAGAGGTGATGTTTTGGTAGATGTGATATTATGGTCTGTAGAGGTGGTGATATGGTCTGTAGAGGAGATATTATGGTCTGTAGAGGAGATATTATGGTCTGTAGAGGAGATATTATGGTCTGTAAAGGAGATATTATGGTCTGTAGAGGAGATATTATGGTCTGTAGAGGTGATATTATGGTCTGTAGAGGAGATATTATGGTCTGTAGAGGTGATGTTTTGGTAGATGTGATATTATGGTCTGTAGAGGTGGTGATATGGTCTGTAGAGGAGATATTATGGTCTGTAGAGGTGATATTATGGTCTGTAGAGGTGATATGATGGTCTGTAGAGGAGATATTATGGTCTGTTAGAGGTGTTATTATGGTCTGTAGAGGTGTTAATATGGTCTGTAGAGCCGATATTATGGTCTGTTAGAGGTGATATTATGGTCTCTAGGATGATGCTTTGCTAGAGGTGTTATTATGGTCTGTAGAGGTGATATTATGGTCTGTAAAGGAGATATTATGGTCTGTAGAGGAGATATTATGGTCTGTAGAGGTGATATTATGGTCTGTAGAGGAGATATTATGGTCTGTAGAGGAGATATTATGGTCTGTAGAGGTGATGTTTTGGTAGATGTGATATTATGGTCTGTAGAGGTGGTGATATGGTCTGTAGAGGAGATATTATGGTCTGTAGAGGTGATATTATGGTCTGTAGAGGTGTTAATATGGTCTGTAGAGCCGATATTATGGTCTGTTAAAGGTGATATTATGGTCTCTAGGATGATGCTTTGCTAGAGGTGTTATTATGGTCTGTAGAGGTGATATTATGGTCTGTAAAGGAGATATTATGGTCTGTAGAGGTGATATTATGGTCTGTAGAGGTGATATTATGGTCTGTTAGAGGTGTTATTATGGTCTGTAGAGGTGTTAATATGGTCTGTAGAGCCGATATTATGGTCTGTAGAGGTGACATTATGGTCTCTATGATGATGCTTTGCTAGAGGTGTTATTATGGTCTGTAGAGGTGATATTATGGTGTGTAAAGGAGATATTATGGTCTGTAGAGGTGATGTTTTGGTAGATGTGATATTATGGTCTGTAGAGGAGAACTTATGGTCTGTAAAGGTGATATTATGGTCTGTAAAGGAGATATTATGGTCTGTAGAGGTGATGTTTTGGTAGATGTGATATTATGGTCTGTAGAGGTGATATTATGGTCTGTAGAGGTGATATTATGGTCTGTAGAGGTGATATTATGGTCTGTAGGGTGATGTTTTGGTAGAGGTGATATTATGGTCTGTAGAGGTGATGTTTTGGTAGAGGTGATATTATGGTATGTAGAGGTGATGTTTTGGTAGAGGTGATATTATGGTCTGTAGGGTGATGCTTTGGTAGAGGTGATATTATGGTCTGTAGGGTGATGTTTTGGTAGCAGTGATATTATGGTCTGTAGGGTGATGTTTTGGTAGAGGTGGTATTATGGTCTGTAGATGGTTCAGCCTTCAGTGCCCCCTGACTCTTACTATAGTTGGAGACGGCCTGGATCTGGAGGATGCACTGCTGTCCGAGTCTGAAGAAGAAGAAAACAGTTAATGTGGTGTCAGCACATCTTGACGTCTTCACCTCCTGCTCACCTGTCCTCCTCTCCTTCCAGCAGCTTCCTGTAGGTGGCGATCTCGATATCCAGAGCCAGTTTCACATTCATGAGTTCCTGCAGGCAGAGAAGAAAACGTAAAAAGTAAATCCACTCCTGTTCTCTTCTCACATCTTTTTAATGTGTCATTGCAGAGGACATACTCGTCTGTAATCGACATTACCGTGTTAACTCAAATCTTCAGTTACTAACTACGAGTTCTTTTGTTAAAAAACCCCATTTGAGAGCATTATCAGTGTGCTGCTTTGACCATCGTTAAAACCAAACCCTTCTGTCCAGAACTGCTAGAAGGTTAGTTTATTTGTCAGTGATTATTTATGCTTCTGTCCGCTGCTCTTCGTCTCTCAAGTCCTCTTCTCCCTCACTTGGTACTCTCTCAGCTGGCGCGCCATGTCCTGCTTGGCCCTCTGGAGGGCGTCCTCCAGGTCTCTGGTCCGGGCTTTGGCCTCCTTCACAGCCAGCTCCCCCCGTTCCTCCGCCTCAGCCAGCTGGTTCTCCAGGCTGCCCCGCTGTGGAGACACCGGAGTGAGACCTGTCCCTGCTGGCGCCGGGTCTGAACCAGGACCGGCATCCTGTGCCTCACCTGCGCCTGTGCCTCACCTGCGCTTTGACAGCCTCGATCTCACTCTGCAGGCGGCTGATCAGCCGGTTGACCTCGGCCACCTCCCCCTTCACCACCCTCAGCTCGTCGCCGTACTGGCTGGCCTGGACCGACATCTGGTCGAACTGGAACCGGACAGGGAACCACTGAGTAAAAGGGCTGGTCACCACAGGATGTTCACCACAGGATGTTCACCACAGGATGTTCACCACAGGATGTTCACCACAGGATGTTCATTCAGGGCTACACATTCAGGAAAGCCGGTCCACTGGGTCCTGGTCTGGGGACCCGAGAGTCGCCGGTTCTAGACCAACAGCTTTGGGGTGTGAAGTGGTAGTGGAGAGCTGCGGTTAACCTCCTGAGCTCTGCCAAGGTACCCTTGAGCAATGCACCGTCCCCTTGTTGCTCCTGGGGGCGCACCATGATGGAGCTGCCCGCCGCTCTACTCCCCACCATCATTGATGGTGTGTGTGTGTGCATGTGTGCGTGTATGTGTGTGTGTGTGTGTGTGTGCGTGTGTGTGTGTGTGTGCGTGTGTGCGTGTGTGTGTGTGTGTGTGTGTGTGTGTGTGTGTGCGTGTGTGCGCGCGCGTGTGTGTGCGCGCGCGCGTGTGTGTATGTTTCGGCCTGTACCTTATATACATCCATTGTAACAAATTGCTGTAATTTCTACAGTAAAATTTTACAGTATCTTCTTGTTTTGACATTTTACCATTTTTAACTGTATACCGCAATGCATCTTGGGTCGAAACTAATTACAGTAACTTACTGCATGCATACTCTGTAACATACTGTAAAATTTACAACAAGTTGTATCCTGGCATGTAGATAATAGGTATTACGCTAAGGGTTAGCTAACGTTATCTGAGGGTTAGCTAACGTTAGCTGAGGGTTAGCTAACGTTAGCTGAGGGTTAGCTAACGTTAGCTAAGGGTTAGCTAACGTTAGCTAAGGGTCTGCTAACGTTAGCTGAGGGTTAGCTAACGTTAGCTGAAGGTTAGCTAACGGTAGCTAACCCTCAGCTAACGTTAGCAGACCCGTAGTGTGGTGGTATCGTGGGTGTGTGGATGCCGGCAGTGCGGGTTGTGTTTGGTTCACCTTGTCATCAGGTGTGTAACAGTTCGGACCGAACTGGAAAAGTTCGGTTCGTAGAAATGTTCATTTTCCGTCTTCCCGAAATTCGGTTTTAAGCCCTTACTTGAGTGAAGGGGTTGAATCAGTACTTCTACTTTTACCTGAGTATTTTTTAACAGAGTATCTGTACTTCTACTTTTACCTGAGTATTTTTTAACAGAGTATATGAACTTCTATTCTGAGCCAGAGGAGCTTTCACTAGCCTCTCAGTTAACTAGCAGTTAAACTAAATAGTTAAATTTCATTTTGATAATGTAGACAAGTGTTTATTTTTTTGTATGAACAGAAGTTATTTTTATTGTGAAGTGGTAATAAAAGTGTTGTAGTAATGTTCCTTATTGCAGTGCAACAATATATAAATAAAATCCTGACTTTTTTTTTCGTAAATATTCGAAACATTTATTTAGTAGCTTTGAAAACCGAGGATAGAACCAACTGTGAGCCAAAAACTGAAATTTGAAATGAACCCTGGATTAGGTGGACTGTTACACCCCTAATAATGAAGTTTTCCAACCTTTTTGGTAAGAGTGATTGGTAACAGTAATCCAGGATGCAACCTGTACATCATAATGTTACAGAGCTGGAGGGATCCACATGCAGTGAGAAGCACTGAAGCCCACAGTGAACCTGATGTAGGGGATTTTAAGGTAAAAACATTTTGTGCATTTCACAGTGTAATCTATGACAAAGCAACATGAAAACACCCCACAGACGGTGGTGCAAGTTACAGTTTAATGTACTGCCACATAATGTTAGTCTCCCTGGGTTCATTACAGTCAGTAATGTTAATCTCATTTAGAAAATGAATAAGAACACCAGGGTTGGAAATTAACTTTTGTCTACCAGCCACCCCTTTGTTTTACCAGACACTTTATCCTGGCAGTGTACTATAACTTCTACAACTAACTACTACTACAACTTGAATCTGGTGTACGAGGAGCAATCTGCATGCACACTGGAATACATTCAAAGGTAACTCGGTGCTTGTCGTTGAGTACTTGTTCAGTAAACTATGACTACTGGACAACATGTTATTGTGACTTGCCAGCACTGACAGTCAATGGACCCCTCTCAAGCCAGGGACATGCTCAGTGGTGTAGTATACACCAGTTAATGGAGCATACCCTCCTCTTTTTATATCAGTTAACAGTTTACCACCTATCAACCAAAAAGCCATTGAAATCATACCTGCTGTCTCTTTAGTGACCTACCCAATAGTATACCCACCAACCCAGACACCCCTACACCACTGGACATGCTGGAAAAATAACAAATGTTCAACATTTCTAAGTCCAGTTTTGTCCATTTCCTATCAAAATCCTTTTACCAAGATTTTTTAGACAACATATTTCTTTCAGTTATTAGTAATTAGTGTTGCATATTGCAATAACTACTGTAGTCGTTTTGATAAGAACTTGTTTTACAATCCATCAACTGTAATACCAGCCAACTCCGTGTCTTCACCCAGTCACAATAATTTAAAGTTATTGAGTTGTTAACGTACAGTCTTGTGACAAGAAACACAAACTACCTTTTTAACTGTTATGTCTCTACATCGTTTACTCATTGCATGGGAGAGCTATTTTCTATGTCATCTTGCTAAGTGTCTGGACTGCACAATTGAAATGATAATGAAAAATAATAAACAGCATAGTTTTTGTTGCAGTTTTGCCCATGGAAGGTTAAATGATGGGGCTTGTGCTATATGACCATTGATTCTGCTGGCTTGTAGGGCAGCTGTGAGCAGTTTTTTCATGAAGTTTTGTTATTTTCTTATTTTAGATGTTTTGTTGGAATCAACCCAACCAGTGGCACCAAGACAGCTAAGCCGGTCGACCCAAGAACTAGGAAGGTGATGGAGAAGAACAACAACACAGTCAATCCTCAAGTCTCCTCTCTGCTTAGGCGACTCATGGACTTTGAATGGCTTTCTGCATAGTCCAAAAGATAAGGACTGTTCTCTCACGTTGTGTGAAAACATTGTTTCATTGTTTCTGTGAATTGTTCTTCATGTTCTATGCACCTTTTACATATCATGCCCCATTCATTGACTCTGTAGCTTGCTTGACCAATGCTGGACAGTCACATTTGATCTGAATGGAGCCTATGGCTCTGATAACTTAAGAAGTCACCTCAGGTTCTGTAGGCTTAACGTGTATTCTACAAATGCAATGAGTTTTAATAAAAGTTGTATTTTGTAGCAGTTCTGACACTGTTTCATTTTTTGTTTCATTCACATTTCACAATCTGCATAATTTGCAAAGCAGCTAATGTAAAAACCAAAATTAAGTGTAAAAACATTTTACAACAACATATTGTATTGTTAATTATTTACAGGTATTTACTGGCAGCTCTGGTTGCCAGGTAACTACTGTATTTTAGACGAATACAAGAAAAAATTGTAAACCAGATTACATTAAATTGCTGTTTTCTAAAAAACAAAACAGTAAATTACTGTAATTTATATAGAGAAAAAACCTATAAAAGCTTTACAGTAATGTGTTGTAAAAGGTTTTACGGTAATAAATAAATAATAAACCGCTATACTGGCAACTTTTTTGCCAGGTATTTACTGTAAATTCTACAGTCAATCCGTTACAGTGTATATGCATGTAATGAGTCCTAACCAGATTGTAAAGCTAAACCCCCTACGGGGGGGGCTAGTACACATGTGTTGGAGGCGTGTCCTGTGCCTCAGGAACCCCCCTGAACACCTCACCTTGCTTTTGTACCAGGCCTCGGCCTCCTCCCGGCTGCGCGCCGCGATCTCCTCGTACTGGGCCTTGACCTCGGCCACGATCTGCTCCATGTTCAGGCTGCGGCTGTTGTCCATCTGCACCACCACCGAGGTGTCCCTGATGCTGGCCTGCAGCTCCCGCAGCTCCTGAAGGGGGCAGCGTTAGCACCGCAGCTCCAGCAACACACAGCTAATTCGCTAAACGCTAACATGCTAGCAGTAGTTAGTAAAGAAAGCTGCAGGCTGTCCCCTGGAGCAGACCCCCAGGCTGTCCCCTGGAGCAGACCCCCCAGGCTGTCCCCTGGAGCAGACCCCCCAGGCTGTCCTCTCTGCGCCGCTGTCTCACTCACCTCCTCATAGATGTTGCGCAGGAAGTTGATCTCATCGGTCAGAGATCCCACCTTATCCTCCAGGTCTGCCTTCACCAGGTAGGCCGAGTCCACGTCCTGAACACCAGGAAGTCATCTCACAAAGAGACAACAGACACTAGCAGCTACGCTAGCAGCTAGCTAGCAGCTATGCTAGCAGCTAGCTAGCTGCTACTCACCTTCTTCAGGATAACAAAGTCGTTCTCCAGGTTGTTCCTCTTGTTGATCTCGTCTTCATACCTGTGAAGGACACGCCCAGCGTTGACTCTCCAACAGGGGGCGCTCACCATTTCCTGCCACACTGGCATCACTTACTTGTGCTTGTAGTCCTCCACCAGGCCCTGCATGTTCCTCAGCTCCCCGTCCAGTTTGGTCTTGTCGTTGTTGACCAGGTCCATCTGGCGCCTCAGGCCAGCCATGTAGGCCTCGAACAGGGGCTCCACGTTGGACCGGCTGACCCCCTGGTTCTGCAGCAGCTCCAGTTTGGTCTCCAGCATCTTGTTCTGCTGCTCCAGGAAGCGCACCTGCGTGACAGAGACAGGAAGTGGGGGTATGGTCGATCCTCTGGAGGCCTGATGGATGGCGTCATGCGTCATGTGATGATGATAATGGCTTCTTGGTGCATCCACTGAATGGCGTTCTGTCTGCTGATGGAAGTCACCTGAGTGTCACCTGACTGCAGGCAGAGCTCCTGTTTCCTGTCTGCAGGTGAGTTACCGTTTATTGTTCCTCCTCTCACCGAAACAAAGCCCTTCTCTGTTCGGACCGGAACGCCCCCCCCACCCCGACACACAAACCCTCCACCTCTGGCCTGGTTCTTCAGGTTACAGGTCACCTCAATGGGGCCAACATGAAGTGTAAATATCTCCAGATTAGTGTTAACTCCAGCTAACGGAGAATGTTAACTCCAGACTAGAGTTAACTCCACCTAGACTTAAGTCCAGACTAGAGTTAACTCCAGACTAATGAGAAGGTCCCAGATGAAGCTGGACCTCCTTTGGACCCGTTCTGAGCTGGATCAGGATCGTACCAACAGATGTTGGGATTGGGAGTCATTGGTGTTGGGATGTTTCTATTCGTTCTGAAGGTAGAAACGTGGAATCTGTAACTTGCTCTCTTCCTCACCCGTCCTGTCACCAGACATGTGACGCTCAGCGACCAGTAGGGTTAGGGGGTAGGGGTTTTGGTCAGGGGATAGGGTTAGTGGTAGGGTTATGCTTAGGGGTAGGGGTTAGGGTTAGGGTTAGATGCTCGAGACCCCAGAGCCGTGACCCTGAACCATCTATCTGCTCGATTGGATCGGTGAGTTCTCTGTGTGGGGGGCAGCTCTTAAATGTTTCAGGGGCCAGTCAGCATCAGGTAACACAACTATTACAAGATTGGTTTGGAGGTTTTGCCCTTTGGAGGTTTTCTCAAAGTTGCCCTTGAAGTACACTCCAAGGTCGGATCCTATCAAACATCCTTGATCAACAGAAGTGAGCAGAAACCGTTTAATCAGAAAGAAAACAGCCCCCAATGAAGGTTGAGAACTCTTGGGACTCTAACAGGAGCTAACGATGTTAGCTAGTAACGGTAGCGTGAACCCATTGATTGGATTGGTAGCCTTTCAGGAACCGGATCACACCTGAATGAATTCCCACCTCTGTGGTTGATCTAGACCACGATTCACAGGTGAGCAGAGGAGGTTGGGTTTCTCCCAGCAAGGCTCGTCTATCAACACCTGGGGGCTTTTGGTCCTCCTGGGGAGGCCAACAATGCCTCCATTGTGCGTGTTACCGGCTCTGTGAGAAAGTGGAGACGTTCCTGCAGTATCAGTGTCGGGCGTTATCACTGGTTCTTCAGGAACATTAACCCCGTCACTCCTCATGGACAGGACAGCTCAGTGTGCCAACAGGTTAGCATTGTCCTGACGTCTCAAACCAGCTGATATCTGGGGCGATCGGGTGTCTCATTATGTTCTAATGCCTGGTGTAAAGTCAACCTTTCCTTTAAGGCTTTGTGATGGACAGAGCCTTAAAGGCTCTGTCCATCTATGGATCCTTCACCCCTCGGCCAATAGCACGCTGAGAAGAACTTGATGATGTCTCGCATGTAGATTGGTGGATTACTTTAGTCTGATTTCTAGAAAGAGTAATTGATTGAAAATAGTTTGGACTGTAGACAGATGTATTTATTAGTGTGTCATTAGCATTGACCAAATAGCATAACTCAAATAAATTTGTAGAATATATTTATTGCAAATGCAGTGAAGGATGTGGAGGTGGCGCTAGCCTTAGCATTCCGCTATCAGACTCTAAGTCTCCACATACGACACATGTAAGACATCATGGATTAGCGTGACTCACACAACTGCTCTGTTTCAACCAGCTAGCTGTTAGCATCTGCGTTTCCTGCCTGATGTTGGTGGATGTATGTGATGGTTGTTTTCTGTGGCGGTGGGGTAGGGGCTTGAAACACCAAAAACACTTTAGATGTTCTCAAAGTAGAATCGTGGGGTACCTGATGAACCCCGTCCGTTTACCTTGTCGATGAAGCTGGCGAAGCGGTTGTTGAGGGACTTGATCTGCTCCTTCTCGTGGGTGCGGCTCATGGACAGGTTGGGGTCGATCTCCAGGTTGAGGGGGGCCAGGAGGCTCCTGTTGACGGACAGGGACGCCAGCGGGGGGGCCAGACCAGGGTGGTGCCCGTTGGCTCCAGCGTAGAGAGAGCTGCTGCTCAGGGAGATGCCGCTGAACCCCCCCTGGACCGAACCGAAGCCGCTCAGCCTCCGGCCCCCGTTGCTCCGCACCGAGTTGCTGGAGCTGACTCGCTTGGTCCGACTCAGACTCATGGTGGGACGGGGGGAGACGAATGAAGGTAGAGACGAAAACACAAAGCAGTGCCCGGAGCCGACTGCAGAATGAGCGACTGGGGCGAGGGTTAGGGGAGGACGTCCACCACAGGTGCGTCTCAGGTGTCTCTGGGGGGTGGAGCCAGTAGAGGAGGGGGGAGCGGCGGTGTCGTGTGTCCACAGAAGAAGTAACGGCGTTTGTTCCTGAACGACTCGTTCGGTTGTTGGCCTCTACATGAGACGTCCACAAACGCCTGATGGGCCCTTAGGGGCCAACATCTGGTTCGTCTCTGAGCCTCCTGACCGACTGATGCTGCCTTTGGGGTCCATCGGAAATATAACAACTGGCTTTTGTGCCCTGAAAACCCTCTATTGTGATCCGAACAAACACAAATGTCCAATTTTTTGTGTCTACCGTCTTCTTGTTCTACAGTTCCTCACGCTGGAACAGAAGAACCTCAGCTCTCCTGTGAGGTCACTGACAGAATGACCTTTGAACTTTTAGTTTGTATTTTTATTTATTTTGAAGTGGCTTCATCTTCGTCGTCCCTTCACCTGCGTGTCAGGTAACCCTCCCTCTGGCCTTTTGTTGCAGCCGCCTCTTTGGCACAAGGTCTACTTCATGTAGTGGGTCTAATCTAAGTTTAAGAATGCTGTGAACCAGGGGCGTCACGGTGGTGCAGTGGTTAGCGCTGTCGCCTCACCACACGGCGGTTCTAGGTTCGAGTCCCGCTCTGTGTGGAGTTTTTTTGTGTTCTCCCCTTGTCTGGGGGGGTTCTCTCCGGGTTCTCCGTCTTCCTCACCCTCCTGAAACACTCGCTTCAGGTTGATTGGCCGTTCAGAATTGACAGTTGGTGTGAGTGTGTGTTTGCGTGTTTGTCTGTCTCTGTGTGGCTCAGTGGTGCACTGGCGTCGCACCTGGAGTGTCCCCCACCTCACACCCTAAGCTAGCTGGGATAGACGGGTGTAACGGTTGTGACAACGAATGAATAAATGAATCAAATCGACCAAAAGGCAACAAGACGCTCTCATTTTACACTCAGCGGTGAGACGAGTTAGTCTCACGTTTTCACCATGACTCCAAAAAAGACGCAAAAGAAACCCCGAAAAAAACGAGTGTTTCCTGAATAAAGAACAATCAGAAGGTAATGAAAAGAAAGAGACAGGTAAGACTGTGGACAGTACGGAAGGAGATGAAGAAAAAGTCAAGCGAAAACCAGCAAAAATCCCAACATTTGTACCACAATGGACGCGATTGTTTCCATGGGGGGGTGGGGGTGCACGGCTAAATGTCAGCACCCAAGACAAAACGCAGCTTAGAGAAATGTGAAGGTTCTGTCAACTTGGTGCAGCGTCCACAGGACAATACATGAATTAAAGGCAGTCAAAACTATTGAGTGAAAAGCAAAAGTGGAAAAAACTGTGTTACATCATTTTTTATATCTTAAATTATTTTTTAAGAATGACCACCAGGATGTAACATTTTGATTAAAAAAATATTAAATTTTCCTGTTTTTTCCTTTCTAATCAAACAGTTACAATGTTATTAATAAAATCATTAAATTATCAGTTTGTTTAGTTTTTACATGGTGGTACTACTACTACGAAAGGAAAAGAAGACTACTGGCTAAACTCAGTCCTTGCATTTCTTCCACCGTAAATTCTATTATTACTATTACTATGTCTGTTATTTAGTGAAGCACATCCCATGATGCACTGCTTTCTGGAGGAAACATGAACACTGGGTGTAGTTTAAGAACCAGGTCTAGTTTAAGTACAGATCTAGTTTAGGAATCAGGTCTAGCTTAAGCGTGTTGTTGTGATCAGTAGCGTGTCGTTGGGGTTAGTAGAACCAAGTCTTTCACAACTGTAAAACACAAGTAGAGCCACCTGTAGTACCTGTGGTGTTCTGTGATACACCTGTAGTACCTGTGGTGTTCTGTGATACACCTGTAGTACCTGTGGTGTTCTGTGATACACACCTGTAGTACCTGTGGTGTTCTGTGATACACCTGTAGTACCTGTGGTGTTCTGTGATACACCTGTAGTTACTGTGGTGTTCTGTGATACACACCTGTAGTACCTGTAGTGTTCTGTGATACACACCTGTAGTACCTGTGGTGTTCTGTGATACACCTGTAGTACCTGTGGTGTTCTGTGATACACACCTGTAGTACCTGTGGTGTTCTGTGACACACCTGTAGTACCTGTGGTGTTCTGTGATACACCTGTAGTACCTGTGGTGTTCTGTGACACACCTGTGGGACACCTGAGGCTCTCTGGCGAAGGCGAATCACCCTCATACTGATGAGGTTCACAAGTGGTTCTGGTTTAACAGTTGTTCTGGATCTTGAGGACAAAAACTGACCCCCCCCCCCATACATTGTGTGGAACACCCTGGCCCCCTCACATCACCTGCACACAAAGGCCATCGGGCCACCTTCTTAAAGTGACAGGTCTGCATTGACCCGGGTCAGTACCTGAACCCACCTGGTGGTCAGTGTACCGACATCAGATCCATTTGAGGTCAGGACTCAGCGCCCTGCTGCCCCCTGGTGGCTATCACGAGGTGTGTGTTATACACATGTATGTACATGTATACAAACGTGTTTGTGTGTGTATATACTGTACATAGACACATATATATGTATATATATACATGTACATATACATGTACATGTATACAAACACGCGTGTGTGTGTGTATGTTTCAGCAAACAGAAGTGCTTCTCCTGGAGCTGAAGCTGTTTCTGTTCTCCGTCTGTCTGCGTCCAGGATTCAGCAGCATGTGGGCTTCCTGTTCGTGTTCGACGGACGGATGGATGGACGGATGAATGGATGGACGGATGAATGGATGGACGGACGGATGGACGGACGGATGGACGGACAGATGAATGGATGGACGGACGGATGAATTAATGGACAGACGGACGGGTGGACGGAGGGATGGACAGAACCACTCAATGGTTTGTGAGAACACCCGGTTTATCAGGAAGGACACTGAATTTTTGCGTTGCTACGGTAACCTTGACTAATGGCCTCACGTCTCAGACCTTAACGCTTTAGCGCCATGGTAACGCTTGAGCATCACGTTAACGCTTTAGCACCATAGTAACGCTTGAGCATCACGTTAACGCTTTAGCACCATGGTAACGCTTTAGCATCATCTTAACGCTTTAGCGCCATGGTAACGCTTTAGCATCATGTTAACGCTTTAGCATCATGTTAACGCTTTAGCGCCATGGTAACGCTTTAGCATCACGTTAACGCTTTAGCATCACATTAACGCTTTAGCGCCATGGTAACGCTTTAGCATCATGTTAACGCTTTAGCGCAATGGTAACGCTTTAGCATCATGTTAACGCTTTAGCATCATGTTAACGCTTTAGCGCCATGGTAACGCTTTAGCATCATGTTAACGCTTTAGCACCATGGTAACGCTTGAGCATCACGTTAACGCTTTAGCACCATGGTAACGCTTGAGCATCACGTTAACGCTTTAGCACCATGGTAACGCTTGAGCATCACGTTAACGCTTTAGCACCATGGTAACGCTTTAGCATCATGTTAACGCTTTAGCGCCATGGTAACGCTTTAGCATCACGTTAACGCTTTAGCACCATGGTAACGCTTGAGCATCACGTTAACGCTTTAGCACCATGGTAACGCTTGAGCATCACGTTAACGCTTTAGCACCATGGTAACGCTTTAGCATCATGTTAACGCTTTAGCGCCATGGTAACGCTTTAGCATCATGTTAACGCTTTAGCATCATGTTAACGCTTTAGCGCCATGGTAACGCTTTAGCATCATGTTAACGCTTTAGCATCACGTTAACGCTTTAGCA
The DNA here is from genome assembly GCF_040054535.1 of Antennarius striatus. NCBI lineage: Eukaryota > Metazoa > Chordata > Actinopteri > Lophiiformes > Antennariidae > Antennarius > Antennarius striatus. The sequence goes on along the minus strand of NC_090780.1, from coordinate 26,514,962 downwards.
CCATGGTAACGCTTTAGCATCATGTCAACGCTTTAGCATCATGTTAACGCTTTAGCGCCATGGTAACGCTTTAGCATCATGTTAACGCTTTAGCATCATGTTAACGCTTTAGCACCATGGTAACGCTTGAGCATCACGTTAAAGCTTTAGCGCCATGGTAACGCTTTAGCATCATGTTAACGCTTTAGCGCCATGGTAACGCTTTAGCGCCATGGTAACGCTTTAGCATCATGTTAACGCTTTAGCGCCATGGTAACGCTTTAGCATCATGTTAACGCTTTAGCATCATGTTAACGCTTTAGCATCATGTTAACGCTTTAGCACCATGGTAACGCTTGAGCATCACGTTAACGCTTTAGCGCCATGGTAACGCTTTAGCTTCACGTTAACGCTTTAGCGCCATGGTAACGCTTTAGCATCATGTTAACGCTTTAGCACCATGGTAGCACTGTAGCATCATAGTAGTGCTTTAGCATCATGGTAGCGCTTTAGCATCAACTCCTTATGGCAGACGTCTACATACGACACAGACAGACGACAGGAACACCCGACCGACTGTAAACGTTATTAATTCAGTCAAACCATAGATTCACTCTGTTCTTTTGTTTTGATTCTCCTTTCATTTTACTTTTAATTTTAGTTTCATTTTGAGTTTTAACTTTTATTCTAGTTTAACTTCACATGTGAACCCTTGCGTTTAGAACCCAGTCGAGTCTCAGGAGGGAAGACCTGGTCCAGAACCAGAACGGTCCAGAACCAGCAGGTCTGTGTGCTTTGGTTCCGTTCAGGTGTAAATGTTGTGGATTGATGCTAAGCTAGCAGCACACTGCTGTGTGTGTTAGCGAACACGTCAGCTGATGGTCGCTGCGCGGGAGTCGGCGACGGCCTTCGATGAGTCTCAGTCGGGTCAGGTCGGTTCTCCTGATGTTCTAGCAGAACGCTGGTGCCTGTGATGCGCTCGTCAGACTCGCTTTAGAGACCTGGTTTCTTCTCGCTGGGGTCCAACATTCCTCCTTCTAGCCGTTCATCTCCTTAATGGGGGAGGACAGAGGTGACAGCTGGCCCCCCCAGCAAAGAACCACGTGTTTCTGCACAAATCTATATCTTGCGTCCCCAGCTTCAAAGTGGCTGGTTGCCCAGACGACGGCTGAATTAGCTAGCCAATGCAATGCGCAGCAGCTGGATGGGGGTGTCTGCTCGGCCCCAGTTCTGACTCCAACGTGTCAGGGTGCCCCCCCCCATCGGCGCCCCCTGCCTCTCCAGTTGCCAGCTGCTTCATCCTCAGGTTGATGGAGCCGTAAGTCCTCTTGGGGCGGACGAACGCCGCCCTGCGCCGGTACCCCTCGCACCGGCAGATGGACACCATGAGCAGCAGCGACAGGAACATCCCCCCCATGGTGAGGAGGCCCAGCCCCGCGATGATGCACCTGTCCAGGTGGGAGCCCAGCTGGGCGTAGTACTTCTCCAGCTTCTCCATCTGGCGGGCCGACACCGAGTCGGGGTCCACCCGGGCGTCTCTGGGGATGGTGTAGGCCACCACCACCAGCACGATGCCGCTCACCAGGAACACCAGCGCCAGCAGGAAGCCGTAGTCCGCCGAGCGGTCTGCAGGGGCGCCGGACCGGGGGTCCACCGGCCCCCCAGCACCGTCCTCCTCATCAAACGACTCCAGAGGAAGATGCTGAGGCGGCGGCCCCCCCTGAAAAAAGAAAGAGGTAGAGAAAACATTCAGTCAGAAATGTGTAGTGTCACTACACTGACTAGATCCAGTCCAGCGTACCCCGATCCAACATCTTACCCCCCTGTGAGATGTTGGACCGGGGCACTTGAAGGGGCTGAGTTAATGTACAAGAACATCAGTACCTGGTTTGGACCAGAAGTACTCCTAGACATACAGAAGCACCAAGTATAGGGGGGCCTTCAGGTCCCAGGGGGGCCTTCAGGTCCCAGGGGGGCCTTCAGGTCCCAGGGGGGCCTTCAGGTCCCGGGGGGGCCTTCAGGTCCTGGGGGGGCCTTCAGGTCCAGGATGGACCAGCAGCTCCTGGCCAGGCGGACGTGGTGGTGGTGGTGGATAGATAGACCAGGCTCAAAGGCGCACAAGGTCAAAGCTGATGTGGTTACCCTGGGGCGTCCCCCCCAGGCCGGTACAGGGTCTGCGACGGTCTGCAGTGTGAAGCCCGATGGGGGAGGACCGTGTGATTGGTCTGTGAGAGAGCAGCCTTACCCTATTGGCTCCTGAAGGTGAAGGGGGAGCACCGACAGACGGCGCCCCCTGCTGGTGCTCCTCGTCCTGCTGGTAGGAGACGTTCTCAAAGCCTCCGGTGGACGACTTCCAGGGCGCTGTGGCCGCGGCTGGGGAGTCTCCGCCTCCTGAACCGGCTCCGCCCCCCAGCTCCCAGAGCTCTACAGTGTTGAACGAGGACTCCATCGATGGCGGTCCAGGTGGTTCATATCTTCACTGCTCAGAGCCCTGAAAGAAAGATCGAATCCCGATGTGGATCCAGACCGTCTGGAGTCAGAGGACAGGATCTCATTGGCTCACCGGGTTAAAGGTGTCAGCCCTAGCCCTAGCCCTAAACCTAACCCCTAAACTAACCCCTAAACCTAACCCTAAACCTAACCCCTAAACTGGGGTGGCAGTGTCTCAGCGGTAGAGCAGATGTCTTGAAGACGGATCTCCGTCCATCGGTGGATCGATTCCCCCTCCCACCAGGACATCCCTTGGAGTGTGAGCTGACAGTGGGAGGTGTCAGCTCACCTCCCAGCCACTGCCGAGGCGCCCTTGAGCAAGGCGCCGTCCCCACCACAAGCTGCTCATTTGGGGCGCGACCTCCGAGCGCGACCCGTCACTCTTCCTCCCCTGGACATGATGACAGGCCCCCAGTGAGCTGTGTTCAGGGGCCTTGTTCACAACACTGTGTGACGGGCTGGAGACCAACACAAGACCATGTACTGAGAGGGTGAGGAGAATTTACCCTCTGGGGATCAATAAAGTTTGAATTATTACTATTATTATCAGTAATAAACTAACCCTAACCCCTAAACTAACTCCAAAGCTAATCCTAAACCTAAGACACAGATTAACACACACACCGATAGACACACACACACACACCGATAGACACACACACACACTGATGGACACACACACACACTGATGGACACACACACACACACACACACACTGATGGACACACACACACACACACACACACAAACTGATGGACACACACACACACACAGACACAGACACAGACACACACACACACACACACACACACAGACACACACACACACACACACACTGATGGACACACACCCACACTGATGGACACACACACACAGACACACACACACACACACACACTGATAGACACACACACACATACAGACACACACTGATAGACACACACACACACACACACACACTGATGGACACACACACACACTGATGGAAACACACACACACACAGACACACACACACACTGATGGACACACACACACACACACACATACACACTGATGGACACACACACACACTGATAGACACACACAAACGCACACACACTGTACAACCAGCAGTCCTCCCAGCAGACCACTCAAAGAACTCAGGGAACTCCAAGAACACAACGTTCTAATTCTGGATGATCAATGTAAACATCAGCCTGTAGTGTATGTTCTTTTTTTTGGTGTGTGAATATAATGTACATTCAGATAATATGATATATGTTAATATGTTTCCAATATGTGAATATGTAAATTTCATATGTTGCAGATGTTAATATGTATGTATATTATTTAACTATTTATGTTTGACCCCCCCCCTGCTGCCACGATCGCACAAATTTCCCCACTGTGGGACAATAAAGGTCTGTTATTATTATTATTATTATTATTATTATTATTATTACACACTGATAGACACACACACAGACACGCACACACACACACACACACACACTGATGGACACACACTGATAGACACACACACACACGCACACACACACACACACTGATGGACACACACTTATAGACACACACACAGACACACACACACACTGATGGACACACACACACACGCACACACACACACTGATGGACACACACTGATAGACACACACACACACACGCACACACACACACACACACACTGATGGACACACACACACACACACACACACACACACACACTGATAGACACACACACACACACACACACACAGACACACACTGATAGACACACACACACACACACTGATGGACACACACACACACACACTGATGGACACACACTGATGGACACACACACACACACACACTGATGGACACACACAAACACAGACACACACAGACACACACACACACTGATGGACACACACACACACACACACACTGATGGACGCACACACACACACACACACACTGAGACACACACTGATAGACACACACACAGACACACACACTGATAGACACACACACACACACACACACACACACTGATAGACCCACACTGATAGAAACACACACACACACACACACACACACGCACACACACACACACACACACACACACACACACACACACACACACACTGACCCTAGCCCCGCCCCTACAGCCGTCTGGTCTCTTCACCGCGGCCCGCGGGTTCCGGTGTGTCGGACCGTTCATGTAACCGTTTCCGTTCCCGTGACCTTGCGATGCGCTAATCTCCGTGTGACACAGATCACATCCGAACCGGATCGGACTCACACCGACACGCGCGCGCCTTGATCCGAACTGACGGATAACGGAGGTGGGGGTGGGGGTGGGGGGTGAGACGGGCCGAGGATAGATCCGGTATCCAGGCAGGATCCGGGCACCGACTCCCGTTAAACAAGGCGGCTAGGCGGGTTCGGAACGGACGAGAGGAAGAGGAGGATGAAGAGGAGGATGAAGAGGATGAGGATGGAGCGGGGGGTGGTCTTACCTGCTGCTGATGCGGGACCCCCCCGGATCAGACGTCCGGAGACTCGCCGCGGATCGTGTGAGGAGCAGCGCGACACTGCGCATGCGCAGGGGCTCCTGCTGGCGACAGAGGCGGAGATAAACACCGGTAAAAAGTGTGTGTGTGTGTGTGTGTGTGTGTGTGTGTGTGTGTGTGTGTTTGTCATTATTACGTCGCGGGGACCACCACCTGATAACACAGTCACGCCGTGGGGACCAAAATCTTTGTGGGGACCAAAATGCCGGTCCTCACCATTCTGACCATAGATTCACTTATAGATAGGTATATAGACTTACCCGCCAAAGTTTGAAATAAAGTCTCACAATTCACCAACAGCACCGGTTCTGTGCTTAAGTGTGCTTAGAGGGTCTACTCTCGTTTGCCCCCTGTAGGCAGGAGTAACAATTGCACTCAACACACACTTAAGCACACTTCCGGATGTGACGTCAGCATGGGTGAGTTAGATTGGACAAAGGGACATTTCAGGCGGGTGGAGATGTCTCTCCACCATTACCCGCCCTTACCGATTGTTACTGACTGTAACAAACACATGCTCCTTCATCTACCAACATGAACAGACCGCATGGCATGGAGTAAATCACTAAGGAGAAGAGTTTGGGATAAATTAAGTGGAGGAGCAACTCCTGCCAACTTTGAGGTAAGCCATGCTTTCAGTTTATTTTACTTTTTTTGTTTTAGGAGTGTCTTGTTGGGTTTCTTTGTCGATTGAAGTGCTTTGTCTGCTGAGTGATTAATTTTAGATAGCTAGCTAGCTAGCTAGCTTGATAGAGATAGCTAGGTAGAGAGCTAGATAGCTAGCTAGATAGATAGCTAGGTAGAGAGCTAGATAGCTAGCTAGATAGATAGCTTGGTAGAGAGCTAGATAGGTAGCTAGCTAGATGGATAGATAGACAGTAGCTAGATAGATAGATAAATAAATATAAAGATAGCAAGATAGCTAGATAACTAGCTAGAGAGATAGCTAGATAGTTAGCGAGATAGCTATATAAAACATAGATAGCTAGTCAGACAGATAGCTAGATAGACAGATAGCTAGATAGCTAGTCAGACAGACAAACAATGATGGATGGATGAATGGATGGATGCATGGATGGATGGATGATGGATTGATAGATTGCTAGATTGCATGATAGATAGCTTGCTAGATAGCGAGTTAGCTAGATAGATTGCTAGATAGATAGACAATGATAGATAGATCGCTAGTTAGCTAAATTGCTAGTTAGCTATATAGATTGCTTGATTAATAGACAGATGGACAGACAGACAATGATGGATGGATGGATGGATGGATGGATGAGGGATGGATGGATAGATAGATTGCTAGATTGCTCGATAGATAGCTAGTTAGCTAGATAGATTGCTAGATAGCTAGTTAGCTAGATAGATTGCTAGATAGCTAGTTAGCTAGATAGAGTGATAGATTGATAGACAGACAATGATAGGTAGATAAATAGATAGATAAAGATAGTTAGCTTGAAAGATTGTTAGAGATCTAGTTAGTTAGATAGCTAGTTAGCTAGATAGATTGCTAGATATCTTGTGAGCTAGGTAGATAGCTAGATAGCTAATTAGCTGGGCAGATTGCTAGATAGCTAGTTAGCTAGATTGCAAGTTAAATAGACAGACAGACGATGGATGGATGGATAGATAGCTAGTTAGCTAGATAGATTGCTAGATAGACAGACAATGATAGATAGATAGATAGATAGATAGATAGATAGATAGATAGATAGATAGATAGATAGATAGAGAGATAGATAGCTGGACAGATAGATAGATAGATAGATAGCTGGACAGATAGATAGATAGATAGCTGGACAGATTGCTAGATAAATAGACAGACAGACAATGATGGATGGATGGATTGATAGATTGCTAGATTGCTTGATAGATAGCTTGCTAGATAGCTAGTTAGCTAGATAGATAGATAGATAGATAGATAGATCACTAGTTAGCTAAATTGCTAATTAGCTATATAGATTGCTTGATCAATAGACTGATGGACAGACAGACAATGACGGATGGATGGATGAGGGATGGATGGATAGATAGATTGCTAGATTGCTCGATAGATAGCTAGTTAGCTAGATAGATTGCTAGATAGCTAGTTAGCTAGCTAGCAAGATAGATAGATAGATAGATAGATAGATCACTAGTTAGCTAAATTGCTAATTAGCTATATAGATTGCTTGATCAATAGACAGATGGACAGACAGACAATGATGGATGGATGGATGAGGGATGGATGGATAGATAGATTGCTAGATTGCTCGATAGATAGCTAGTTAGCTAGATAGATTGCTAGATAGCTAGTTAGCTAGATAGAGTGATAGATTGATAGACAGACAATGATAGGTAGCTAAATAGATAAAGATAGTTAGTTTGAAAGATTGTTAGAGTTCTAGTTAGTTAGATAGCTAGTTAGCTAGATAGATTGCTAGATAGCTGGTGAGCTAGATAGATAGCTAGATAGTTAATTAGCTGGACAGATTGCTAGATAGCTAGTTAGCTAAATAGATTGCTAGATAAATAGACAGATAGACAGACAATGATGGATGGATGGATATATTGCTAGATAGATCGATAGATAGATAGATAGATAGATAGATAGATAGAGATAGTTAGCTAGATAGATAGAGATAGATAGATAGATAGATAGATAGATAGATAGATAGATAGATAGATAGATAGATAGATAGATAGATAGTTAGCTTGATGGATAGATAGAGATAGTTAGCTTGATAGATTGTTAGACATCTAGTTAGGTAGATATCTAGTTAGCTAGATAGATTGCTAGATTGATAGGCAGACAGACATGTTAGATATTTTTTGTACAACATTATATAATTGGTTTTATCCATATTCCTTAGCTAAGCTAAGCTACCTTAAACACACTAGCTAGAGGGACTGTCTCTTGACTGGCTTGGGAACGCGTGCGTTTTATGTTATTAAGTCCTGTCCTGGTGTGCTGGTTTGTATTTGTACAAAATTATGTAATTGTTTTTCCATATTCCTTAGCTAAACTAAGCTACCTAACTAAGCACACTAACTAACTAACTAAACTAAGCACACTAACCCTAACCATTCCCTTGGCCTTTATTCTCTCTACAGCATGCCCAAGCATGGTTGTGTATTGTGCATTACAAAAGGAAAAGTTTGAAACATGATTGGTTCTGGTGATGGTCAACTAGGTGGTGCATTCAACATCATTTCGTGAACTGTAGAGTGTAATGTATTGATTTAAATTGTGTGCTTATTTGAGTTATTTTACTGAAAATGTTATGTTACAAAAGAACAAATACTAATCCTTAGCGAAAATGATAGTGAAAAATGGTAACAAGTGAAAACCGATCAGAAGTTAGCCAACTTTTAGCGGTAAGTGTAAAAGTCTTTACGTGACCGCACTTGAACGCATTTCATGTAAGTTTCCTCACATATAGGAGAAGGCACGGTGGTTGGACTGTCAAGCAGCTTGCTGCAGTTACACCCGTTAAGAATTAAACTTTCTTTGCTGTAGTGACATGATTATGAGTGGATTACTTTGGACACGCAAACGTGACTGTTTGGTAACTATTACGGACGCGGCGGCAGGTAGGCCGGAAGCCTGTCCACGAGGCGAGAGCGTGTCAGCTTTTATTTTAATCGTATTTTAATCGTTTCGGAACACTACCCTGGAGCCTGACGGTATTAATGATTTATTGTGCACCAAGGAATGTATTGAAATATTAAAGCGAAGTCAGGAAAGTTACATGCAAGAGGCTTGACATATCTTCTAACGGTGAGACATAACGTTTCATTATTTTACTGATGCTTTATGATGAAACGGGTTTACGGCTTAGATTGATGCGATTGTGTTTGGCTGGAGTTGGTGAGGATAATGTTTTCTATGTTTGCCGGTAACCGGACATGCTCATGATGTTAAAGTACCCGTGGCAATAGTATTGGTATTATTAAATTCGTATTTAAGGTCTGACATCTGAAAAGACAGGATGTTTGAGTCTGAATAGGTTTTATTTGTAGTTAGTTACGAAGCTACAACCATAAAGATCGCGCTTCGTTGTTGTTGTGAGGGTTCAATGTGTGATTAAACGTTAACGGAGTCAAACTCCAGACACACAAAGCCATATCTTCTGGCAGTGAGTAATAACATTTCTTTATTTTACCAATGCTTTAAAAGTTTACGGCTAATATCGATGTGATTGCCGTACGCTGTGCGTGGATTTGACTACTGGCTAGTATAATGTTAACTGTTAGCTGCTAACGGGACATGTTAATAAGGTTGATAAAGTTAGTTACTACTATGTAATAATTGCAGTTGCTCTCAGTATTTATGGTGCGACACCTGAAAGTTTTATTTGTGGTTTGTCAGTTAAGCCTTGAATTGAACGTTAGTTAGTGCTGTCAGGCGATTAAAAAAATAGTCTAATTACAGGTTTTGTAATTAATTAATGTAATTAATCACATTTTAACCTCATACCCGCTAAAGGCCCCCAAATAAAGAATTTGAATTCTAGGACATTACAAAATTGTAGTGAATGACTAATCAATAGAATACACCAATTTGAGAAGATTTGAAATCCGCATTTTTATGGTTAAGTGTGATTTATAAATGAAATTCAAAAGAAAACAGGCCAAGAACATCAGCAAACCAGTTAGACCAGGTGCATTTCTCAAAAATGAAATATAAATCGTTAAATAAATTTCAGAAATAAAATAAGGCTGAGTCTCAAATAGGCACATAAGCAGACTCAATCAAAATGAATGCTAAAGCTGACTCAATACAGCAATTCAAAATGAATAGTATTACATGCCTCTAAATAAGGCTAAAAGGGTAAGCTAACATTCAACTCTGTGTCCTTGACATGTTTTACATTTAAATGATATGTTAGGCTGGAGCTGCTTTGGTGATATGAAAATTCTCTTTTACAAAAGGTACAAGTAATGATAATAATAATAATAATAATAATAATAATAATAATAATGGATTAGATTTATATAGCACTTTTCTGGACACTCAAAGACGCTTTACATCGGACCCATTATTCATTCACTCCTCATTCATACTTGGAGCTGTCCTGGGGCAGACTGACGGAGGGTCTACAGCGCAGAATCACTGCGTTTTTGTTGATAGTCCCGTCTTTGTTCTTTTTAGAAATAAACTTTCTGCCCAAAGATCCAAGTGGGCTTGCCTCGCTCTCCTGTGTAGCGTCCATCTCTGTTGTCAGTCACCCTCGTCACGCTTTTGATGAGTGGCGCAGGTAGGAAGTGACGTCACTGCAGCCTACGGGTCCCCCCATGGGCCAAGTTTGCCACTCGCAATTAATTGCGTTAATTTTTATAGCGTGTTAATTTGCAGCGTAATTAATTTATCTAATTAACGCGTTAAAGTGACAGCCCTAATTTTAATTTTACATCGCTGTGCTGTGTGCACATCGGCACTCATACCAGTAAAACACCGCCTGTCCGCCACGTGAGGAGCATCAAAACATTAGCACATGCGTCTGTGCTGAGCTCTGTTCAGGCCAGTAAAGCCACACAAGTGACATTATCCACACCAGTCTGAGTTATGGTACAAACGTTACCAGTTTAAGTTACTCGGTATCATAGATGGTAAATTAATCTTTGTCTGAAAGGTGTACTAAACTTTACATGAATTGCCTGGTGATACTAAGTAATGAGAAATGAGAGAAGTTTCCTAAATTCATTGTATTGGTGCGGTGAACTGACACTGTTAAATCATTTGTAAAGAAAATACACCAGGAAACTATTCAGTTGTCAGTTTGAACAGCATTTGTGGTAAATTAGACCAAACAACTCATATATACGATATAAACATCATTGATGTTTGAATAACACAAGCTATGAATACTGTTTTCCCCTATGGTGAGCTTCTCGGTGAAAGACTTTAAAATGTGTTGAAGCCTGATCTTCCTGTAACACATCTAAGCACACTTGATGAATGATATGCATCTAGAGTGGTGTTCATCATGTGATCTGCAACAGACCAGTCACCAAAATCTGACTTTTTAGCCCATCCATTTTAGCCCATTCTTTAGCCCATTCATTGTTACTGGATGTCTCCTTTTATTGTCTGAACAGTCACATACCACATGAAATCCGAATTTTGCGGGACAGATTGAAACCACATTCAGGAGGTAGATTCATATCACATTTGGACAGATGCGTCTCAGTCTGAACAGCTCCAAAAATATTGATCGGATATGGCAGACCGTGACTTCACTGTATGCGACTTGAGCAAGGCACCAGAAGAAAGAGTGTCGTATTACGGAGCAGTAAAAAATGGAAAAAGAAGTTGACAATCTGGTGTGTCATAGATTTTCTCCACCTCTACTAGACAGTGACATCACCAATACGCTAATGTAACCAATGTCCATGTTCATCATTGCCATCATTATGAGACCTCACACATTATACGCCCCAACGTCGTTGTTATGGCAACTTGTCCCAACAGCCGATAATGTGGCCCAATCTGAACAGAGCCAGGTCACATTTCAACACTTGCTAAAAACAGCGTGAACAGTCATTCCTAAATATCAGATATGGAGGGCAATCTTATTGGTATCCGATTGCCTGCAGTCTGAACGCAGCTAAAATTGTGACCTTCAGTACCTCCCGTTATGACTGTTATAAATACAGCAGATCTTGTAATGAATGGATTTTTCTCAACAATAACTTACTTGTGTGATGTAAGTTATTATTTTGGATGAAATTATTTTTGTGGTATATCCTATTAAGTTACCAAAGCTATACATGTCTATTTTGACATTTCATCTCCTCTTTTAAAGGGTTTTGAAACATCCACACATTCCTGTCACTCTGGTGCAACAATGATTCGTAGGAAGACCCCTGAAATGGATGCAATTGAACATGCAGCCAAAGAACTAGACAAGACTGGAGACTTGGAAGTTAAGTTCATTAACTCTTTTAAAGGTATGCTTTGTATTCTGATGATACGCTATTGAATGTAAAATTCTAAAAATTGTCATATATTCAGTGATTTAGTTGTCTTTTTGTGTGCACAAGGTCGAGGGGTGTTTTCCACAGCCCATTTCCAAAAAGGAGATTTTGTTGTGGAGTACAGAGGGGACTTGATAAGTTCTAAAGAAGCTCAAAGAAGGATGAAGATATATCGTAAAAGATGCAGTGTTTTCATGTTTGACTTTTCCTGGAATCAAAGAAAATGGTGGTAAGACACAAAATTCTGTCAATCTGAACAATTATTTTTTTCACTCATCAGACAATTTTTTAATCAGTCACTGATAATGAACCATTATGACCACCAGCATAGTTTATCTTGTATACAACATAAGAAACATCTTTCGTTATTTGGCTATAGCATGATACTCTATTTAACTACCTAGATGAACTGATAATTTATCTAGGTAATATAGAAGTGTAAAAACCTTTGTTTTTTTACTTTCAATCACTTTGTGAAGCACTCTGTAATGTTGTAAATAGTGCTTCTTTAAGTCAAATATTATGATGATTGATTTGACTTGCTGATTGACAAATTCATGATATGTTTGTTTTTAAAGTATTGATGCATCACAAGAAGATGGCACCTTGGGACGACTGGTCAATGATGACCACCGCAGTCCCAACTGCAAAATGAAGAAAGTCGTCTCAGAGGGCAAGCCCCATCTCTTTCTCTTTGCCCTAAGGGAAATTCATCCAGGAGATGAAATCTCATATGACTATGGCGAATGTGATTGGCCCTGGAGGAAAAAGGTTTGGAAAACTCAAAAACCCATCACTAATGATATAGTGTGGTAGAATCCACAACAGCTGGTTAATATGTACAGATGTATGACAAAGACTTAACATTATGTCAAACATTTGTCATTATATAGGATCATGTCAGTTTCATTTTACCAGATTCAGTGATTATTTCTCAACTCTAAATAAAGTTGAGACGGATAAAGATGCATGTTTAAAGAGAATAATTTAGCCTTTTTAGTCCATGGACTCAGAGAAACACCTTGCATTTTTTCACAATGCACATCATTGTAAATGCGTTTGATGAGAGCCAGGTTTACAGAAATGAGCAAACCAAAAGATTGCAGGTAAAACTTTTCCTTTTATTTCTCTACTCACAAGTTCAAGAAAAAACTATGTGCTGTCAGCAGCACATCCCCCACCTTGAGCTTATTCACACCAGATCCCCCCAAATGCTTTGGGCCAGGGCATTGATGCTGCTGGTAATGACCAACTGCTCTATCCAGGAAAAATAACACAAACTCAGCCATAATTATGGTGACAGTAATGAATAAAAAAACATGTCAAGACACATGACACATAACTCCCATACTCATGGTAAAGAGTCTGCTTAAATTCGGCAACCTCGCTATTTGTAATGACGACATACAGTATACCTTTTTTTTAAAAATCAACCACCCATTTCACAGACTTATGCTCTGGTCCCTTTCACCTCCCTATACAATGATCATTGAAACCAGGTATGAATCTTTTAGATTTATGCCAGAATAGGACGTAAGTACGTAATGCATTTGTTTGACTTAAAATTAAATTAAGGATTTAATCAGGTACTTTGTGTGTCTTTTGTAAACTGAATGAAATATACATATAAGCTATTAAAAATTAGCACAAACTGAAAAAAATTGTGACGCATAGCTGGCAGTGTTCAAGTATTCAGGTTGGGCCATGTGGAGCATAAAAACATTTGGGTAATTGCTGACTATGTGGAGCAAAGATAAATTGCAATATACTAGATTAAAAATAATTAAAACATTATTTTAGTGGTAAGGGCAAATTATATTTTTCATATGACAAATCATATTTTTTTGATTCAATGGAAATTTTGGTTATTAAAGTGTTTCTGTCAATCAATTTTTTCCTTTGACTGTGGAACAGGAAACTTTGCCTGGAACTCCAGAGACCAAGCTTGCTAGAGGCACTGAAAAGGATTCACTGGACTCCCCACTGTCTCCAAACAAGGTAACACTTCAGATTCCCACTGATTTGCTGAAAAGCACACTGTTACATGTCAGGTGAGAGGTATTTGAGGGGACTTTGGCAACTGTTCCTGATGGGTGGGGGATGGGCCAGGTTCTTACTGATTTGCTGACAAGCACACTGTCACATGTCAGGTGAGAGGTATTTGTGGGGACCCCGTGAGGTGGTTGATGTAATGCACATTTAGGAGAGAAATTTTCCGTTTGTGTCCATGAACTACGAAGAATATTTTGCTTGCCATAAGACAATTAATGTGACCAGAGATCAAGATTTGTTTTCACATGAGCTTGCAGATAGATTGTTTTCCTTTGCCCATACTTGATCACTACGTGTTGTTGTACCTAATTAGTCATTACTGTGTAAGTCAGAGCTACAGTACATTCCTGTGATGGAAATTAAAGCTGTGGTTAATACTTGTATTGACATCAAAGTAAAATCTATTCAGGATATAGCAGTTTTACTACCAAGCACATTCAAGTGTCAGTTAAGAGGTATTTTTTGGGACCGCCCGAGGCAGTTAATGTAATGCAGTTCGTAGACATTAATGTAGCCTTTTTTGTCCATGGACTCAGAGAAACCTCCTGCATTCTATATTGGTTTCATATGGCACATAATGTGTTTGCTTCAAATAAACTTAATGCTGATTAAAATATTGCTGTTAATGTTGAAAATTGTCCTTTCCATGGTACAGGAAACTTTGGATGCAACATCTGAGGGTGAACTTGTGATTGTCACTGAAGAGGAATCACTGGACTCCCCAGTTTGTCCACACAAGGTACCACTTGTTAATTTAAGGCTTACCTGGTTTATTTAAGGTCAAACTGTTTGTACAGAAAAGGAGCAGTAGGTCAGTTATACTCTTAAAGATGCTGTTAAGCACACTCTCGGATGTCAGGTTAGAGGTATTTGAGGGGACTTTGGCAACTGTTCCTGATGGGTGGGGGATGGGCCAGGTTCTTACTGATTTGCTGACAAGCACACTGTCAAACGTCAGGCGAGAAGTATTTGTGGGGACCCCGTGAGGTGGTTGATATAATGCACATTTAAGAGAGAAATTTTCCGTTTGTGTCCATGAACTAAGAAGAATATATTGCTTGCCATAAGACAATTAATGTGACCAGAGATCAAGATTTGTTTTCACATGAGCTTGCAGATAGAGATTGTTTTTCTTTGCCCATACTTGATCACTACATGTTGTTGTAACTACTTAGTCATTACTGTGTAAGTGAGAGCTACAGTACATTCCTGTGATGGAAATTAAAGCTGTGGTTAATACTTGCATTGACATCAAAGTAAAATCTATTCAGGATATAGCAGTTTTACTACCAAGCACATTCAAGTGTCAGTTAAGAGGTATTTTTTGGGACCGCCCGAGGCAGTTAATGTAATGCAGTTCGTAGACATTAATGTAGCCTTTTTTGTCCATGGACTCAGAGAAACCTCCTGCATTCTATATTGGTTTCATATGGCACATAATGTGTTTGCTTCAAATAAACTTAATGCTGATTAAAATATTGCTTTTAATGTTGAAAATTGTCCTTTCCATGGTACAGGAAACTTTGGATACAACATCTGAGGGTGAACTTGTGATTGTCACTGAAGAGGAACCATGGGACTCCCCAGTTTGTCCACACAAGGTACCACTTGTTAATTTAAGGCTTACCTGGTTTATTTAAGGTCAAACTGTTTGTACAGAAAAGGAGCAGTAGGTCAGTTATACTCTTAAAGATGCTGTTAAGCACACTCTCAGATGTCAGGTTAGAGGTATTTGAGGGGACTTTGGCAACTGTTCCTGATGGGTGGGGGATGGGCCAGGTTCTTACTGATTTGCTGACAAGCACACCGTCACACGTCAGGTGAGAAGTATTTGTGGGGACCCCGTGAGGTGGTTGATATAATGCACATTTAAGAGAGAAATTTTCCGTTTGTGTCCATGAACTAAGAAGAATATATTGCTTGCCATAAGACAATTAATGTGACCAGAGATCAAGATTTGTTTTCACATGAGCTTGCAGATAGAGATTGTTTTTCTTTGCCCATACTTGATCACTACATGTTGTTGTAACTAATTAGTCATTACTGTGTAAGTGAGAGCTACAGTACATTCCTGTGATGGAAATTAAAGCTGTGGTTAATACTTGTATTGACATCAAAGTAAAATCTATTCAGGATATAGCAGTTTTACTACCAAGCACATTCAAGTGTCAGTTAAGAGGTATTTTTTGGGACCGCCCGAGGCAGTTAATGTAATGCAGTTCGTAGACATTAATGTAGCCTTTTTTGTCCATGGACTCAGAGAAACCTCCTGCATTCTATATTGGTTTCATATGGCACATAATGTGTTTGCTTCAAATAAACTTAATGCTGATTAAAATATTGCTTTTAATGTTGAAAATTGTCCTTTCATTGGTACAGGAAACTTTGGATGCAACATCTGAGGGTGAACTTGTGATTGTCACTGAAGAGGAACCATGGGACTCCCCAGTTTGTCCACACAAGGTACCACTTGTTAATTTAAGGCTTACCTGGTTTATTTAAGGTCAAACTGTTTGTACAGAAAAGGAGCAGTAGGTCAGTTATACTCTTAAAGATGCTGTTAAGCACACTCTCGGATGTCAGGTTAGAGGTATTTGAGGGGACTTTGGCAACTGTTCCTGATGGGTGGGGGATGGGCCAGGTTCTTACTGATTTGCTGACAAGCACACTGTCAAACGTCAGGCGAGAAGTATTTGTGGGGACCCCGTGAGGTGGTTGATATAATGCACATTTAAGAGAGAAATTTTCCGTTTGTGTCCATGAACTAAGAAGAATATATTGCTTGCCATAAGACAATTAATGTGACCAGAGATCAAGATTTGTTTTCACATGAGCTTGCAGATAGATTGTTTTCCTTTGCCCATACTTGATCACTATATGTTGTTGTACCTAATTAGTCATTACTATGTAAGTCAGAGCTACTGTACATTCCTGTGATGGAAATTAAAGCTGTGGTTAATATTTGTATTGACATCAAAGTAAAATCTATTCAGGATATGGCAGTTTACCAAGCACATTCAAGTGTCAGTTAAGAGGTATTTTTTGGGACCGCCCGAGGCAGTTAATGTAATGCAGTTCGTAGACATTAATGTAGCCTTTTTTGTCCATGGACTCAGAGAAACTTCCTGCATTCTATATTGGTTTCATATGGCACATAATGTGTTTGCTTCAAATAAACTTAATGGTGATTAAAATATTGCTGTTAATGTTGAAAATTGTCCTTTCCATGGTATAGGAAACTTTGTATGCTACATCTGAGGGTGAACTTGTGATTGTCACTAAAGAGGAACCACTAGACTCCCCAGTTTGTCCACACAAGGTACCACTTGTTAATTTAAGGCTTACCTGGTTTATTTAAGGTCAAACTGTTTGTACTGAAAAGGAGCAGTAGGTCAGTTATACTCTTAAAGATGCTGTTATGCCCACTCTCAGATGTCAGGTTAGAGGTATTTGAGGGGACTTTGGCAACTGTTCCTGATGGGTGGGGGATGGGCCAGGTTCTTACTGATTTGCTGACAAGCACACCGTCACACGTCAGGTGAGAAGTATTTGTGGGGACCCCGTGAGGTGGTTGATATAATGCACATTTAAGAGAGAAATTTTCCGTTTGTGTCCATGAACTACGAAGAATATATTGCTTGCCATAAGACAATTAATGTGACCAGAGATCAAGATTTGTTTTCACATGAGCTTGCAGATAGAGATTGTTTTTCTTTGCCCATACTTGATCACTACATGTGGTTGTAACTAATTAGTCATTACTGTGTAAGTCAGAGCTACAGTACATTCCTGTGATGGAAATTAAAGCTGTGGTTAATACTTGTATTGACATCAAAGTAAAATCTATTCAGGATATAGCAGTTTTACTAACAAGCACATTCAAGTGTCAGTTAAGAGGTATTTTTGGGACCGCCCGAGGCAGTTAATGTAATGCAGTTCGTTTAATGTAGCCTTTTTTGTCCATGGACTCAGAGAAACCTCCTGCATTCTATATTGGTTTCATATGGCACATAATGTGTTTGCTTCAGATAAACTTAATGCTGATTAAAATATTGCTGTTAATGTTGAAAATTGTCCTTTCCATGGTATAGGAAACTTTGGCTGGAACATCTGAGGGTGAATTTGTGATTGTCACCGAAGAGGAATCACTGGACTCCCCAGTTTGTCCACACAAGGTACCACTTGTTAATTTAAGGCTTACCTTGTTTATTTAAGGTCAAACTGTTTGTATGGAAAAAGAGCAGTAGGTCAGTTATACTCTTAAAGATGCTGTTAAGCACACTCTCAGATGTCAGGTTAGAGGTATTTGAGGGGACTTTGGCAACTGTTCCTGATGGGTGGGGGATGGGCCAGGATCTTACTGATTTGCTGACAAGCACACCGTCACACGTCAGGTGAGAAGTATTTGTGGGGACCCCGTGAGGTGGTTGATATAATGCACATTTAAGAGAGAAATTTTCCGTTTGTGCCCATGAACTACGAAGAATATTTTGCTTGCCATAAGACAATTAATGTGACCAGAGATCAAGATTTGTTTTCACATGAGCTTGCAGATAGATTGTTTTCCTTTGCCCATACTTGATCACTACATGTTGTTGTACCTAATTAGTCATTACTGTGTAAGTGAGAGCTACAGTACATTCCTGTGATGGAAATTAAAGCTGTGGTTAATACTTGTATTGACATCAAAGTAAAATCTATTCAGGATATAGCAGTTTTACCACCAAGCACATTCAAGTGTCAGTTAAGAGGTATTTTTGGGACCGCCCGAGGCAGTTAATGTAATGCAGTTCGTTTAATGTAGCCTTTTTTGTCCATGGACTCAGAGAAACCTCCTGCATTCTATATTGGTTTCATATGGCACATAATGTGTTTGCTTCAAATAAACTTAATGGTGATTAAAATATTGCTGTTAATGTTGAAATTTGTCCTTTCCATGGTATAGGAAAATTTGGCTGGAACATCTGAGGGTGAACTTGTGAATGTCACTGAAGAGGAATCACTGGACTCCCCAGTTTTTCCACACAAGGTACCACTTGTTAATTAAAGGCTTACCTGGTTAATTAAGTTCAAACTGTTTGAACAGAAAAGGAGCAGTAGGTCAGTTATACTCTTAAAGATGCTGTTAAGCACACTCTCAGATGTCAGGTTAGAGGTATTTGAGGGGACTTTGGCAACTGTTCCTGATGGGTGGGGGATGGGCCAGGTTCTTACTGATTTGCTGACAAGCACACCGTCACACGTCAGGTGAGAAGTATTTGTGGGGACCCCGTGAGGTGGTTGATATAATGCACATTTAAGAGAGAAATTTTCCGTTTGTGCCCATGAACTACGAAGAATATTTTGCTTGCCATAAGACAATTAATGTGACCAGAGATCAAGATTTGTTTTCAAATGAGCTTGCAGATAGAGATTGTTTTCCTTTGCCCATACTTGATCACTACATGTGGTTGTACCTAATTAGTCATTACTGTGTAAGTGAGAGCTAAAGTACATTCCTGTGATGGAAATTAAAGCTGTGGTTAATACTTGTATTGACATCAAAGTAAAATCTATTCAGGATATAGCAGTTTTACCACCAAGCACATTCAAGTGTCAGTTAAGAGGTATTTTTGGGACCGCCCGAGGCAGTTAATGTAATGCAATTCGTTTAATGTAGCCTTTTTTGTCCATGGACTCAGAGAAACCTCCTGCATTCTATATTGGTTTCATATGGCACATAATGTGTTTGCTTCAAATAAACTTAATGGTGATTAAAATATTGCTGTTAATGTTGAAAATTGTCCTTTCCATGGTATAGGAAACTTTGGCTGGAACATCTGAGGGTGAACTTGTGAATGTCACTGAAGAGGAATCACTGGACTCCCCAGTTTTTCCACACAAGGTACCACTTGTTAATTAAAGGCTTAGCTGGTTAATTAAGTTCAAACTGTTTGTACTGAAAAGGAGCACTAGGTCAGTTATACTCTTAAAGATGCTGTTAAGCACACTCTCAGATGTCAGGTTAGAGGTATTTGAGGGGACTTTGGCAACTGTTCCTGATGGGTGGGGGATGGGCCAGGTTCTTACTGATTTGCTGACAAGCACACCGTCACACGTCAGGTGAGAAGTATTTGTGGGGACCCCGTGAGGTGGTTGATATAATGCACATTTAAGAGAGAAATTTTCCGTTTGTGCCCATGAACTACGAGGAAAATTTTGCTTGCCATAAGACAATTAATGTGACCAGAGATCAAGATTTGTTTTCACATGAGCTTGCAGATAGAGATTGTTTTCCTTTGCCCATACTTGATCACTATATGTTGTTTACCTAATTAGTCATTACTATGTAAGTCAGAGCTACTGTACATTCCTGTGATGGAAATTAAAGCTGTGGTTAATATTTGTATTGACATCAAAGTAAAATCTATTCAGGATATGGCAGTTTACCAAGCACATTCAAGTGTCAGTTAAGAGGTATTTTTTGGGACTGCCCGACGCAGTTAATGTAATGCAGTTCGTAGACATTAATGTAGCCTTTTTTGTCCATGGACTCAGAGAAACCTCCTGCATTCTATATTGGTTTCATATGGCACATAATGTGTTTGCTTCAAATAAACTTAATGGTGATTAAAATATTGCTGTTAATGTTGAAAATTGTCCTTTCCATGGTATAGGAAACTTTGTATGCAACATCTGAGGGTGAACTTGTGATTGTCACTAAAGAGGAACCACTAGACTCCCCAGTTTGTCCACACAAGGTACCACTTGTTAATTTAAGGCTTACCTTGTTTATTTAAGGTCAAACTGTTTGTACTGAAAAGGAGCAGTAGGTCAGTTATACTCTTAAAGATGCTGTTATGCCCACTCTCAGATGTCAGGTTAGAGGTATTTGAGGGGACTTTGGCAACTGTTCCTGATGGGTGGGGGATGGGCCAGGATCTTACTGATTTGCTGACAAGCACACCGTCACACGTCAGGTGAGAAGTATTTGTGGGGACCCCGTGAGGTGGTTGATATAATGCACATTTAAGAGAGAAATTTTCCGTTTGTGCCCATGAACTACGAAGAATATTTTGCTTGCCATAAGACAATTAATGTGACCAGAGATCAAGATTTGTTTTGACATGAGCTTGCAGATAGAGATTGTTTTCCTTTGCCCATACTTGATCACTACATGTTGTTGTACCTAATTAGTCATTACTGTGTAAGTGAGAGCTAAAGTACATTCCTGTGATGGAAATTAAAGCTGTGGTTAATACTTGTATTGACATCAAAGTAAAATCTATTCAGGATATAGCAGTTTTACCACCAAGCACATTCAAGTGTCAGTTAAGAGGTATTTTTGGGACCGCCCGAGGCAGTTAATGTAATGCAGTTCGTAGACATTAATGTAGCCTTTTTTGTCCATGGACTCAGAGAAACCTCTTGCATTCTATATTGGTTTCATATGGCACATAATGTGTTTGCTTCAAATAAACTTAATGCTGATTAAAATATTGCTGTTAATGTTGAAAATTGTCCTTTCCATGGTACAGGAAACTTTGGATGCAACATCTGAGGGTGAACTTGTGATTGTCACTGAAGAAGAATCACTGGACTCCCCAGTTTGTCCACACAAGGTACCACTTGTTAATTTAAGGCTTACCTGGTTTATTTAAGGTCAAACTGTTTGTACAGAAAAGGAGCAGTAGGTCAGTTATACTCTTAAAGATGCTGTTAAGCACACTCTCGGATGTCAGGTTAGAGGTATTTGAGGGGACTTTGGCAACTGTTCCTGATGGGTGGGGGATGGGCCAGGTTCTTACTGATTTGCTGACAAGCACACTGTCAAACGTCAGGCGAGAAGTATTTGTGGGGACCCCGTGAGGTGGTTGATATAATGCACATTTAAGAGAGAAATTTTCCGTTTGTGTCCATGAACTAAGAAGAATATATTGCTTGCCATAAGACAATTAATGTGACCAGAGATCAAGATTTGTTTTCACATGAGCTTGCAGATAGATTGTTTTCCTTTGCCCATACTTGATCACTATATGTTGTTGTACCTAATTAGTCATTACTATGTAAGTCAGAGCTACTGTACATTCCTGTGATGGAAATTAAAGCTGTGGTTAATATTTGTATTGACATCAAAGTAAAATCTATTCAGGATATGGCAGTTTACCAAGCACATTCAAGTGTCAGTTAAGAGGTATTTTTTGGGACTGCCCGACGCAGTTAATGTAATGCAGTTCGTAGACATTAATGTAGCCTTTTTTGTCCATGGACTCAGAGAAACCTCCTGCATTCTATATTGGTTTCATATGGCACATAATGTGTTTGCTTCAAATAAACTTAATGGTGATTAAAATATTGCTGTTAATGTTGAAAATTGTCCTTTCCATGGTATAGGAAACTTTGTATGCAACATCTGAGGGTGAACTTGTGATTGTCACTAAAGAGGAACCACTAGACTCCCCAGTTTGTCCACACAAGGTACCACTTGTTAATTTAAGGCTTACCTTGTTTATTTAAGGTCAAACTGTTTGTACTGAAAAGGAGCAGTAGGTCAGTTATACTCTTAAAGATGCTGTTATGCCCACTCTCAGATGTCAGGTTAGAGGTATTTGAGGGGACTTTGGCAACTGTTCCTGATGGGTGGGGGATGGGCCAGGATCTTACTGATTTGCTGACAAGCACACCGTCACACGTCAGGTGAGAAGTATTTGTGGGGACCCCGTGAGGTGGTTGATATAATGCACATTTAAGAGAGAAATTTTCCGTTTGTGCCCATGAACTACGAAGAATATTTTGCTTGCCATAAGACAATTAATGTGACCAGAGATCAAGATTTGTTTTGACATGAGCTTGCAGATAGAGATTGTTTTCCTTTGCCCATACTTGATCACTACATGTTGTTGTACCTAATTAGTCATTACTGTGTAAGTGAGAGCTAAAGTACATTCCTGTGATGGAAATTAAAGCTGTGGTTAATACTTGTATTGACATCAAAGTAAAATCTATTCAGGATATAGCAGTTTTACCACCAAGCACATTCAAGTGTCAGTTAAGAGGTATTTTTGGGACCGCCCGAGGCAGTTAATGTAATGCAGTTCGTAGACATTAATGTAGCCTTTTTTGTCCATGGACTCAGAGAAACCTCTTGCATTCTATATTGGTTTCATATGGCACATAATGTGTTTGCTTCAAATAAACTTAATGCTGATTAAAATATTGCTGTTAATGTTGAAAATTGTCCTTTCCATGGTACAGGAAACTTTGGATGCAACATCTGAGGGTGAACTTGTGATTGTCACTGAAGAAGAATCACTGGACTCCCCAGTTTGTCCACACAAGGTACCACTTGTTAATTTAAGGCTTACCTGGTTTATTTAAGGTCAAACTGTTTGTACAGAAAAGGAGCAGTAGGTCAGTTATACTCTTAAAGATGCTGTTAAGCACACTCTCGGATGTCAGGTTAGAGGTATTTGAGGGGACTTTGGCAACTGTTCCTGATGGGTGGGGGATGGGCCAGGTTCTTACTGATTTGCTGACAAGCACACTGTCAAACGTCAGGCGAGAAGTATTTGTGGGGACCCCGTGAGGTGGTTGATATAATGCACATTTAAGAGAGAAATTTTCCGTTTGTGTCCATGAACTAAGAAGAATATATTGCTTGCCATAAGACAATTAATGTGACCAGAGATCAAGATTTGTTTTGACATGAGCTTGCAGATAGATTGTTTTCCTTTGCCCATACTTGATCACTATATGTTGTTGTACCTAATTAGTCATTACTATGTAAGTCAGAGCTACTGTACATTCCTGTGATGGAAATTAAAGCTGTGGTTAATATTTGTATTGACATCAAAGTAAAATCTATTCAGGATATGGCAGTTTACCAAGCAAATTCATGTGTCAGTTAAGAGGTATTTTTTGGGACTGCCCGAGGCAGTTAATGTAATGCAGTTCGTAGACATTAATGTAGCCTTTTTTGTCCATGGACTCAGAGAAACCTCCTGCATTCTATATTGGTTTCATATGGCACATAATGTGTTTGCTTCAAATAAACTTAATGGTGATTAAAATATTGCTGTTAATGTTGAAAATTGTCCTTTCCATGGTATAGGAAACTTTGTATGCAACATCTGAGGGTGAACTTGTGATTGTCACTAAAGAGGAACCACTAGACTCCCCAGTTTGTCCACACAAGGTACCACTTGTTAATTTAAGGCTTACCTGGTTTATTTAAGGTCAAACTGTTTGTACTGAAAAGGAGCAGTAGGTCAGTTATACTCTTAAAGATGCTGTTATGCCCACTCTCAGATGTCAGGTTAGAGGTATTTGAGGGGACTTTGGCAACTGTTCCTGATGGGTGGGGGATGGGCCAGGATCTTACTGATTTGCTGACAAGCACACTGTCACACGTCAGGTGAGAAGTATTTGTGGGGACCCCGTGAGGTGGTTGATATAATGCACATTTAAGAGAGAAACTTTCCGTTTGTGCCCATGAACTACGAAGAATATTTTGCTTGCCATAAGACAATTAATGTGACCAGAGATCAAGATTTGTTTTCACATGAGCTTGCAGATAGAGATTGTTTTTCTTTGCCCATACTTGATCACTACATGTGGTTGTAACTAATTAGTCATTACTGTGTAAGTCAGAGCTACAGTACATTCCTGTGATGGAAATTAAAGCTGTGGTTAATACTTGTATTGACATCAAAGTAAAATCTATTCAGGATATAGCAGTTTTACTACCAAGCACATTCAAGTGTCAGTTAAGAGGTATTTTTGGGACCGCCCGAGGCAGTTAATGTAATGCAGTTCGTTTAATGTAGCCTTTTTTGTCCATGGACTCAGAGAAACCTCCTGCATTCTATATTGGTTTCATATTGCACATAATGTGTTTGCTTCAGATAAACTTAATGCCGATTAAAATATTGCTGTTAATGTTGAAAATTGTCCTTTCCATGGTATAGGAAACTTTGGCTGGAACATCTGAGGGTGAATTTGTGATTGTCACCGAAGAGGAATCACTGGACTCCCCAGTTTGTCCACACAAGGTACCACTTGTTAATTTAAGGCTTACCTTGTTTATTTAAGGTCAAACTGTTTGTATGGAAAAAGAGCAGTAGGTCAGTTATACTCTTAAAGATGCTGTTAAGCACACTCTCAGATGTCAGGTTAGAGGTATTTGAGGGGACTTTGGCAACTGTTCCTGATGGGTGGGGGATGGGCCAGGTTCTTACTGATTTGCTGACAAGCACACCGTCACACGTCAGGTGAGAAGTATTTGTGGGGACCCCGTGAGGTGGTTGATATAATGCACATTTAAGAGAGAAACTTTCCGTTTGTGCCCATGAACTACGAAGAATATTTTGCTTGCCATAAGACAATTAATGTGACCAGAGATCAAGATTTGTTTTCACATGAGCTTGCAGATAGAGATTGTTTTTCTTTGCCCATACTTGATCACTACATGTGGTTGTAACTAATTAGTCATTACTGTGTAAGTCAGAGCTACAGTACATTCCTGTGATGGAAATTAAAGCTGTGGTTAATACTTGTATTGACATCAAAGTAAAATCTATTCAGGATATAGCAGTTTTACTACCAAGCACATTCAAGTGTCAGTTAAGAGGTATTTTTGGGACCGCCCGAGGCAGTTAATGTAATGCAGTTCGTTTAATGTAGCCTTTTTTGTCCATGGACTCAGAGAAACCTCCTGCATTCTATATTGGTTTCATATTGCACATAATGTGTTTGCTTCAGATAAACTTAATGCCGATTAAAATATTGCTGTTAATGTTGAAAATTGTCCTTTCCATGGTATAGGAAACTTTGGCTGGAACATCTGAGGGTGAATTTGTGATTGTCACCGAAGAGGAATCACTGGACTCCCCAGTTTGTCCACACAAGGTACCACTTGTTAATTTAAGGCTTACCTTGTTTATTTAAGGTCAAACTGTTTGTATGGAAAAAGAGCAGTAGGTCAGTTATGCTCTTAAAGATGCTGTTAAGCACACTCTCAGATGTCAGGTTAGAGGTATTTGAGGGGACTTTGGCAACTGTTCCTGATGGGTGGGGGATGGGCCAGGTTCTTACTGATTTGCTGACAAGCACACCGTCACACGTCAGGTGAGAAGTATTTGTGGGGACCCCGTGAGGTGGTTGATATAATGCACATTTAAGAGAGAAATTTTCCGTTTGTGCCCATGAACTACGAAGAATATTTTGCTTGCCATAAGACAATTAATGTGACCAGAGATCAAGATTTGTTTTCACATGAGCTTGCAGATAGAGATTGTTTTCCTTTGCCCATACTTGATCACTACATGTTGTTGTACCTAATTAGTCATTACTGTGTAAGTGAGAGCTACAGTACATTCCTGTGATGGAAATTAAAGCTGTGGTTAATACTTGTATTGACATCAAAGTAAAATCTATTCAGGATATAGCAGTTTTACCACCAAGCACATTCAAGTGTCAGTTAAGAGGTATTTTTGGGACCGCCCGAGGCAGTTAATGTAATGCAGTTCGTTTAATGTAGCCTTTTTTGTCCATCGACTCAGAGAAACCTCCTGCATTCTATATTGGTTTCATATGGCACATAATGTGTTTGCTTCAGATAAACTTAATGCCGATTAAAATATTGCTGTTAATGTTGAAAATTGTCCTTTCCATGGTATAGGAAACTTTGGCTGGAACATCTGAGGGTGAATTTGTGATTGTCACCGAAGAGGAATCACTGGACTCCCCAGTTTGTCCACACAAGGTACCACTTGTTAATTTAAGGCTTACATTGTTTATTTAAGGTCAAACTGTTTGTATGGAAAAAGAGCAGTAGGTCAGTTATACTCTTAAAGATGCTGTTAAGCACACTCTCAGATGTCAGGTTAGAGGTATTTGAGGGGACTTTGGCAACTGTTCCTGATGGGTGGGGGATGGGCCAGGTTCTTACTGATTTGCTGACAAGCACACCGTCACACGTCAGGTGAGAAGTATTTGTGGGGACCCCGTGAGGTGGTTGATATAATGCACATTTAAGAGAGAAATTTTCCGTTTGTGCCCATGAACTACGAAGAATATTTTGCTTGCCATAAGACAATTAATGTGACCAGAGATCAAGATTTGTTTTCACATGAGCTTGCAGATAGAGATTGTTTTCCTTTGCCCATACTTGATCACTACATGTTGTTGTACCTAATTAGTCATTACTGTGTAAGTGAGAGCTACAGTACATTCCTGTGATGGAAATTAAAGCTGTGGTTAATACTTGTATTGACATCAAAGTAAAATCTATTCAGGATATAGCAGTTTTACCACCAAGCACATTCAAGTGTCAGTTAAGAGGTATTTTTGGGACCGCCCGAGGCAGTTAATGTAATGCAGTTCGTTTAATGTAGCCTTTTTTGTCCATCGACTCAGAGAAACCTCCTGCATTCTATATTGGTTTCATATGGCACATAATGTGTTTGCTTCAAATAAACTTAATGGTGATTAAAATATTGCTGTTAATGTTGAAAATTGTCCTTTCCATGGTATAGGAAAATTTGGCTGGAACATCTGAGGGTGAACTTGTGAATGTCACTGAAGAGGAATCACTGGACTCCCCAGTTTGTCCACACAAGGTACCACTTGTTAATTAAAGGCTTACCTGGTTAATTAAGTTCAAACTGTTTGTACAGAAAAAGAGCAGTAGGTCAGTTATACTCTTAAAGATGCTGTTAAGCACACTCTCAGATGTCAGGTTAGAAGTATTTGAGGGGACTTTGGCAACTGTTCCTGATGGGTGGGGGATGGGCCAGGTTCTTACTGATTTGCTGACAAGCACACCGTCACACGTCAGGTGAGAAGTATTTGTGGGGACCCCGTGAGGTGGTTGATATAATGCACATTTAAGAGAGAAATTTTCCGTTTGTGCCCATGAACTACGAAGAATATTTTGCTTGCCATAAGACAATTAATGTGACCAGAGATCAAGATTTGTTTTCACATGAGCTTGCAGATAGAGATTGTTTTCCTTTGCCCATACTTGATCACTACATGTTGTTGTACCTAATTAGTCATTACTGTGTAAGTGAGAGCTAAAGTACATTCCTGTGATGGAAATTAAAGCTGTGGTTAATACTTGTATTGACATCAAAGTAAAATCTATTCAGGATATAGCAGTTTTACCACCAAGCACATTCAAGTGTCAGTTAAGAGGTATTTTTGGGACCGCCCGAGGCAGTTAATGTAATGCAATTCGTTTAATGTAGCCTTTTTTGTCCATGGACTCAGAGAAACCTCCTGCATTCTATATTGGTTTCATATGGCACATAATGTGTTTGCTTCAAATAAACTTAATGGTGATTAAAATATTGCTGTTAATGTTGAAAATTGTCCTTTCCATGGTATAGGAAACTTTGGCTGGAACATCTGAGGGTGAACTTGTGAATGTCACTGAAGAGGAATCATTGGACTCCCCAGTTTTTCCACACAAGGTACCACTTGTTAATTAAAGGCTTAGCTGGTTAATTAAGTTCAAACTGTTTGTACAGAAAAAGAGCAGTAGGTCAGTTATACTCTTAAAGATGCTGTTAAGCACACTCTCAGATGTCAGGTTAGAGGTATTTGAGGGGACTTTGGCAACTGTTCCTGATGGGTGGGGGATGGGCCAGGTTCTTACTGATTTGCTGACAAGCACACCGTCACACGTCAGGTGAGAAGTATTTGTGGGGACCCCGTGAGGTGGTTGATATAATGCACATTTAAGAGAGAAATTTTCCGTTTGTGCCCATGAACTACGAGGAAAATTTTGCTTGCCATAAGACAATTAATGTGACCAGAGATCAAGATTTGTTTTCACATGAGCTTGCAGATAGAGATTGTTTTCCTTTGCCCATACTTGATCACTACATGTTGTTGTACCTAATTAGTCATTACTGTGTAAGTGAGAGCTAAAGTACATTCCTGTGATGGAAATTAAAGCTGTGGTTAATACTTGTATTGACATCAAAGTAAAATCTATTCAGGATATAGCAGTTTTACCACCAAGCACATTCAAGTGTCAGTTAAGAGGTATTTTTGGGACCGCCCGAGGCAGTTAATGTAATGCAATTCGTTTAATGTAGCCTTTTTTGTCCATGGACTCAGAGAAACCTCCTGCATTCTATATTGGTTTCATATGGCACATAATGTGTTTGCTTAAAATAATCTTAATGGTGATTAAAATATTGCTGTTAATGTTGAAAATTGTCCTTTCCATGGTATAGGAAACTTTGGCTGGAACATCTGAGGGTGAACTTGTGAATGTCACTGAAGAGGAATCACTGGATTCCCCAGTTTTTCCACACAAGGTACCACTTGTTAATTAAAGGCTTAGCTGGTTAATTAAGTTCAAACTGTTTGTACAGAAAAAGAGCAGTAGGTCAGTTATACTCTTAAAGATGCTGTTAAGCACACTCTCAGATGTCAGGTTAGAGGTATTTGAGGGGACTTTGGCAACTGTTCCTGATGGGTGGGGGATGGGCCAGGTTCTTACTGATTTGCTGACAAGCACACCGTCACACGTCAGGTGAGAAGTATTTGTGGGGACCCCGTGAGGTGGTTGATATAATGCACATTTAAGAGAGAAATTTTCCGTTTGTGCCCATGAACTACGAGGAAAATTTTGCTTGCCATAAGACAATTAATGTGACCAGAGATCAAGATTTGTTTTCACATGAGCTTGCAGATAGAGATTGTTTTCCTTTGCCCATACTTGATCACTACATGTTGTTGTACCTAATTAGTCATTACTGTGTAAGTGAGAGCTACAGTACATGCCTGTGATGGAAATTAAAGCTGTGGTTAATACTTGTATTGACATCAAAGTAAAATCTATTCAGGATATAGCAGTTTTACCACCAAGCACATTCAAGTGTCAGTTAAGAGGTATTTTTGGGACCGCCCGAGGCAGTTAATGTAATGCAGTTCGTTTAATGTAGCCTTTTTTGTCCATGGACTCAGAGAAACCTCCTGCATTCTATATTGGTTTCATATGGCACATAATGTGTTTGCTTCAAATAAACTTAATGCTGATTAAAATATTGCTGTTAATGTTGAAAATTGTCCTTTCCATGGTACAGGAAACTTTGGCTGGAACATCTGAGGGTGAACTTGTGAATGTCACTGAAGAGGAATCACTGGACTCCCCAGTTTTTCCACACAAGGTACCACTTGTTAATTAAAGGCTTACCTGGTTAATTAAGTTCAAACTGTTTGTACGGAAAAAGAGCAGTAGGTCAGTTATACTCTTAAAGATGCTGTTAAACACACTCTCAGATGTCAGGTTAGAGGTATTTGTGGGGACCCCGTGAGGTGGTTGATATAATGCACATTTAAGAGAGAAATTTTCCGTTTGTGCCCATGAACTACGAAGAATATTTTGCTTGCCATAAGACAATTAATGTGACCAGAGATCAAGATTTGTTTTCACATGAGCTTGCAGATAGAGATTGTTTTCCTTTACCCATACTTTATCATTACATGTTGTTGTACTTAATTAGTCATTACTGTGTAAGTGAGAGCTACAGTACATGCCTGTGATGGAAATTAAAGCTGTGGTTAATACTTGCATGACATCAAAGTAAAATCTATTCAGGATATAGCAGTTTTACTACCAAACACATTCAAGTGTCAGTTAAGAGGTATCTTTTTGGACCGCCCGAGGCAGTTAATGTAATGCAGTTCGTAGACATTAATGTAGCCTTGTTTTTCCATGGAGTCAGAGAAACTTCCTGCATTCATTATTGGTTGTATTGACATCAAAGTAAAATCTATTTAGGATACATCCATTTTACCTCCAAGCACAATCAAGTATCAGTTAAGAGGTATTTGAGTGGACTATGTGAGGTAGTTAATCTGATGCATGTCGAAAGACATTAATTTAGCCTAGTATGTACAGCAAGGTAAAATCTATTCAGGATACATAAATTTTACTGCAAAGCACTCCTAATGTGGGTGGTAGCTGGAAAGGTTTTAAAATACTCAATTTACTACCTCGTATTTCATTTTTGATTGTATTTTTTGTAGAATTGTCCACATTCCTTTTGTGTCATGCGTTATTCAGTATATTGTTGTTGTTGTGGATTTTAGATGAACTTGACACCCAGCCCACATAGGAAATGTTTTTTATTGAATTCTTCCATTGTGAACTATGTAGTGTCTTAGGTGTCAAGAAGTCAGTCAAATCTTTCAGGCATTATAATTCCATGTTTATGTATCGAAGCTATTTTTGTCTTGTGCTCCAAATTGCTCCAAATTGCTCCAAATTAACATTACATAACATTTATTTCAACTGGAATTCCACACAGACTGGAATTACAAAGAAGCCCTTCTCCAAACACTGCCTTGTCAACCAAAACAAAGACTGTGTCCCACGGCGGAGGAGAAGAAAAACCCTACAGGTAAAGAACATAACTTTAGCAATGTACTACATGTTTGTTTTCTCATATTCCTCATCAAATATTCATTGTTAAAGACAATATTGGATTTTAATTCAGTTTCTTTTCTTTTCTGAAGATGAATGATCAAATTCACTTCGATCCTGCTGAACTTTATGACACGTCTTCAGACGGTAGTGAAGAAGAATATATTCCTGGAAAAAGTGAGGATGAGTCAGATACAGAGATGGAGACTGAGACAGAGGATAACTCAAAGTATAAATGTCCCCCACCAACAAAGCTTAACAGAGGCTGTTCTAAGCACATACGAAAAAGACATTTGACGATAAAGAAAAGCTTGAGGTCTGGTCCTCGGGATAATACACAAATCTGTAGCAGTCCATGTGCAGACACACTGAGTGGTCAATCATCGAGTGGCCTGGGAGAGAGTATTGACCCTTCCTCAACACATGATTTGGATAAAAATAGTCCACACAGTCTATCATCCAGCGATGCTTCACTTACTGTATCTGCCGTATGCAAAAGGGACAATGGGTCAAGGTTGTACAACAAAAAGCAGTATTGCCTGTACTGTAAACTTGGATTACTTAAAATTGCAAGGCATTTGGAGCGTGCTCATCTAGATAAGCCAGAGGTTGCACTGGCTGTGTCCTTCCCAAAAGGTTCTAAAGACAGAAAAATGCATCTGGAGCAGCTGAGAAACAGGGGCAATTTTGCTCACAATGTTGAGGTAATGAAGGACGGTGTTGGTGAGCTTGTTCCTCGCAAGAAACCAAGAATGGATTCTCAAGTAGCAGATTACCTTCATTGTTCATATTGCCAAGGTTTCTTTGCAAGGAAGGTCATTTGGCGTCACTTGTTGATCTGCAAGTTCAAGCCAGCTGTAAAAGAACCTGGCAAAACACGTGCCCAAGCCCTTTGTGCATTTGCTGTACCTCCACCTCCTGGTGTCAAAAAAGAATTTTGGAAGTTGATAAACAACATGGTGCAAGATGAAGTTTATTTAATTGTCAAATCTGACCCCTGTATCGTGGAGTATGGTGAGCACCTGTATAATCGTCTTGGATATGATGTTGGAAAACATGAATATATACGGCAGAAATTAAGGGAGATGGGACGGCTTCTGGTGTGCTCAAGAAAAGTGTCTCCCTTGAAGACCCTTGAGGACCACATCAAACCCTCAAATTTTATGCATGTTGTGGAAGCAGTAAGATGTGTAGCTGGGTATGATAGTAAGACTAATACATACAAAAGCCCAAGCCTTGCTCTCAAAATTGGACACAGCCTGACAAGGATTTCACTTCTTGTTGAAAGTCGTGCAAATGTCCAGTGCAACTACAATGCAGCCAAAGAAGCTCGTACCTTCCGTAGAGTGTATGAGGCCAAGTGGAATGAGTTGATATCAGCTACATCACTGAGAGTACTTAAAGAGTCTAAATGGAATGCACCACTTTTGCTTCCATTCACAAAAGATGTCCAGACTCTTCATTCCTTTTTAGAAGAGCACAATCAAAAATTTCGCAGTCAGTTGTCCACAGAAGCAACCCCTCAGACATGGGCAGAGCTAACAAAAGTTACTTTGACTCAAGTCATCTTATTCAACCGAAGAAGAGCAGGGGAGGTGTCCAAAATGCCCCTCTCTGCATATTTGTCTAAAAGTAGCACAGACCCTCTGGAAGATGCAAATATTGCCCTCTCAGACCTCGAAAAGAAACTTTGTCAGCATTTCGGGAGGATAGAGATAAGAGGGAAAAGGGGAAGAAAGGTTCCTGTCCTTTTGACCCCGCCAATGCAACAAGCTTTAGACCTTCTCACGAGCAAACGGCATGAATGTGGCATTACAAAGGAGAACATGTACTTATTTGCAAGACCGTATGCACTTACCAGTTACCGTGGGTCTGATTGCCTACGCCATTTTGCTGCTGTTTGTGGAGCAAAAAGTCCTCAAAATCTCACCTCCACAAAACTCCGCAAGCAAACGGGAACTTTGTCTCAAGTTTTAAATCTTAGTAACACTGAACTTGATCAGTTAGCGGATTTTCTTGGACATGACATAAGAGTGCATCGACAATTTTACAGACTCCCTGAAGGTACCCTGCAGCTTGCTAAAATTAGCAAGGTTCTGATGGTAATGGAGCAGGGACGTTTGGCCGAATTCAAGGGCAAGGGTCTGGATGACATCCACATCGATCCAGAGGGTATTTGTCATTTATTATTCAGATTTAATAATTTACATGTTTAAATCCATTTAACATGACCAATGTTTTATAGACTACAGCAATTAAAAGTATTTCAGCCTGAATTCATAAGTCATTTCCCTATCTCCTATCCTCTTTGCAACCAACTATCTACTCACAGAGCAAGTGAGTGTGGACAGTGATGTTGAGGTGGCCAGTGAGCAAGACTGCCAAGGTATTTTCATAGTCTTTCATAATAATGCTTCTTTATCCAAACTTTGTATTTTAATTTAGGGATGCCTGTAATTAAATTTCTGTTCTAATGCATGTTCAAATTCTTTAACACTGGATAACTGTTGATATTGAATCTGATGTAATTTTATTCAATATGAATTTGAATTTGACATGTCCTGCTTATTTAAAAGCTGTTGCTTCGGGTCACAAAGAATTTATCATTGATTTTATGAACATAAAATATTGAGATGATATGATGAGGATGTTTAACTACTTAAAGATTGTTTGCCTTTCATACGTAAGAATATTCCCCTTGTACTGTGTAAAAAGCCCTGTGCAGTTAAAGCTGTTGGCCTGGACTTTTACCTTAGTTGATCATATCAAGATGACGAATAGGTAATTGGGTTTGTATCCTACAGATTCCGTCTTTTTATTTAAATTTTATTTTGCAATTTATACTCCTCTGGTTTTCAGAAAGTGAGACGGAGATCAAAGTGCCAGACGTGAATGATGATGCAAAAACAGCGGAGGACAATAGTAATACAGCAATGGAGCAGGACCTTGTGGCACCTCCCCAAACCTCCACTTTCCTCTCACCAGAAATGAAAAGACGTAAGGTTTCTAAGAGTATTTCTGTCACATAACTTTCAGCGTATGATTGTAGAATACTGATGGCATTGAGCAGTAACAGAAAATTGTATGTTTAACTGTTTTATAGGTCCTTTCAAGAGAAGGCCGTGGAAAACAGAAGAGATCATTGCAGTTGAACAGCACATGATGTCATTCATCACTTCTTGTCAGGTTCCAAGGAAAAATGATTGCGATAAGTGTCTAGAACTGGAAAAAGTGGCACTCAAAGACAGAGATTGGCTTGGCATAAAGTTTTACGTCAAGAACCGGATTACAGCTCTAAAAAATAAATCTTAAATTTGGTTCCAGAGGTCGAATACATCTAAGTTTTTATATTTTTATAAGTTTAAAAACTAGAGTTGCAAAAATTTCATTCTAAGTTGCAATTGAAGTTTTAATTTAATGTTACATTTTTTTTGGGAGATTTTATAGAATAATGCAACCTTTTAATTTCTAAGTTTTGCTACAAGTTTTGTTAAAAAACATTC